>NC_064850.1:155829123-156084123 GCF_024139225.1 Suncus etruscus | reverse complement strand
CTAAAGTAAATTTAAATAAATTTAATAAATAATACTTTAAAGAAATTTTACATAGCTTAAATAAACCGGCAGTTCATTGCACTCAACCGTCATCTGATTATTCTCCAACTTACTTTTTTTTTTTTTTTTTTTTTACCATTTCTTCTCTCTAGAGGTCAATTCTTCTTTTCCTTCATGGCCACCTTTTCTCATTTTTTTCCTAAATTCTATTGTTTTAGGGACCCTTTCCTGACATTTAGGTTTTGTTTAGGCTCTTTTTCTTATATGCACTTTTTGATATTGGGGAAATTTCAAACCATCATTGTTCAGTGATTACCTCTAGTTCTGTGCTCAGAGTTACTCCTCACGTTGTTCAGTGAACCATATATTTTGTTGGGGATTTGTACCAGGTTCAGCAGGATGCAAGTCAAGCATCTTATTCTCTGTACTACCTCTCCAGACCCATAAATACCTTATTCTTATCTACTTATTGAGCTGTAATTGTAAACACCTAACAAAATAAAAAAAATTCTCACATGAAATAAAAAAACAATGATTCTTTCTAGTTAAATTATATATTTTAAATGTTTTGGCTCTTTGATTAACTAATTAAATATTATTTCTGTTAGAAATTTATAGTACGGGGCAGGAAAGATAGCATGGAAGCAGGGAATTTGCCTTGCATGCAGAAGGATGGTGGTTTGAATCCCAGCATCCCATATGGTCCCCTGAGCCTGCCAGGAGCGCTTTCTGAGCTCAAATTTATAGTATGTCCTATATTATCAGGTATCCAAATTTGTCTACTTTGTAAATTTTGATTTTAAAATAGTTTTGAGGGGCCAGAGAGATAGCATGGAGGTAAGGCGTTTGCCTTTTATGCAGAAGGACGGTGGTTCGAATCCTGGCATCCCATATGGTCCCCTGTGTCTGCCAGGGGCGATTTCTGAGCATAGAGCCAGGAGTAACTCCTGAGCACTGCCGGGTGTGACCCTAAAAACAAAATAAATAAATAAATAAGTAAAATAGTTTTGAATGCAGTGTAAATGTAACTTTCTAGAATAACTTCTATACTGAAATTATATTTGAGACTTCTCAAAAGTTCTCTAGAATATTAAAATTATTTCTTATAAAATGATAGAAGGAATTATAATTGTTTGATGAGTTATCAAATCAGAAATCAAGCTTATATTTTCCAAGGTATATTTGAATACACAGATATGTAAATATAAATAGTTTAGAAATTATATGTTTGCCTTGTCCATATATTCAATAGAATCCTAGTGATAGTATTTTTGTTAATATTAGGAACAACAGAGTAATCCTACTAAAATTTTTTGTTTTTATTTTTTTATTTTGAAGGGACACATCTGGAAACTCTGGGTTTTTTCCTGGTTCTTCACTCGGAAATCACTCCTGGCAGGCTAGACAGATCATATGGGATGACAGGAACCCAGGTGGACTGAGTCCAAGACAAACATCTTACTCACTGCGTTATCACTATGGTCCTCTAGAAAAAAATTTTAATTTAAATGCATCCTTAGAATAAAAACTTTTCCCTCTAAATTCAAAGCCAACTACAACAGAATCTGTACCCAATCTACAACAAGCTAGACACAGAAGGGACCACTTATACTAGCAGCTGGGGCGGGGGCGGGGGGGGGGGCAAAGGAGGGGTGATGTGGGATGCATGCTGGGAACAGGGGTGGAGGGAGGACAACATTGGTGGTGGGAATGCCCCTAATTCAATGTCACTATGTACCTGAAGTACTACTGTAAATAATTTGTAATCCACTTTGGTCAAAATAAAAATTATTAATAAAAAAGAATAAACTTTTCCCTCTAATTTATTGAGATATAATTGAAATAATGCTCGAAGTATAGAATATACAAAGTGAGGAGTTGGAGAAATAGTGGGTGGGCAATAGTTTTGCAAGTAGCTGACCCTGGTTTGATTCCCATTATACCACATAGTTCCCTTGGGCACAGATCCAGATATAAATCATGAGCACAGGTAAATATTATCCAAAAACAAAAAATAGTACAATGTCATGGTTAGATACATTCATATTTATAGTGAAATAATTAGTATAATAATTTAATTTGAGTTATAATATTTTTGAAATATATTTAAATCTAATTAATCAGCTTCAAATATTCAATATAGTATTATCAATTATGTTCATTATATTGTGCACTGGAGGCCCAGATTATTTTTTCTTATGACTGGAGGTATATACCTTCTGACCAAAACTGCCATTTATTTCAGTGCCCAGGCCCTGCATGGTAGCCATCGTTCTATTTATCTGAACTTGGTATCTTTGGAATCTACATTAAAGTGATATCATCAGATAGTTGTCTTTTCCTAATTTATTTTATTAAACATGATGCTGAAGTCATATCTGTGATGCCACAAATTATAGTATTTCCTTTTTCTCAGATATATACCATTCCCTTACAGATTATAAAATATATAAAAGGATTTTTTTTTTTTTTGCTCATCTGTCATTGAACACATAGCTTGTTATTATGCCTTGGCAATTTTGAATAGTTTTTAAGTAAATTGGGAGGAAAAGTATCTCTTGAAGGCAATTATTTAAATTTTTGACTATATACTTCAAGAAAGGATTATTGAACATATTATAGTTCAATTTTTAATTTCTGGAGGAACTCCCAAATGATTTTCTATAATGGCTACAGTGTACATTCCCACTAACTCAAATGCTTATGAGCTCATGTTTTGCAACATGCTGATCAATATGCTCTGATATTTGTTTTAGTAGCAACTACATTTATTAGAATCTAGCATCTCAGGTCAGTAGTCATTAAAAAAATGTAGGTGTACAGCCACATCACTCCTTAATTTTTATATAAATACTGATGTATGCACTTAATCTATTAATTTTAAAATATCTACTTGAGTATTGCTAAGGATTACTTGATATAACTCAAGTTATTTTCCTTTAAAATTTATACACATGTGAATCTTTTATATAAATTTTAATAAAATTTAATAGCAAATTTTATCTTCCCTTGAGAGACACTGTATAAAATTACTTTGGAATCATTCTATTAACTTTTTTCAGCCACAGAAACAATCACATCTTCTGTCTAATCGTTTTATTTTCATCAGATCTATATCATTTAAAAATTATTGATAGTAGCCACATCCATTTCACATCTGCAATCTATAGACATTTTTATTACCAAAGTAATTAGACCATTTTCTTCAATAAAGAATTGTTTTACCTTATTGCATACAAGTTATTTTAAAGTATTGACTCTTGAGAGGAAATTTTTTTGTATAGATGACATTGCTTGCTAGAGAGCAATCAAGACTCTAATGAAGAGGCAGATGACTTCCTGAGTTACTAACCTAAGACCTAGCAGAACACAATTTAATTACATTGGAACTGTGTAAACTGATGAGGCAGTTTTTTTTTTATTAGGCAATCATTTATTTTATTTGTTGGAAGAGTATTGATACTCTTTTAAATGTTCTCTCTGTTAGGAGTGTAAAGAAACTTTTTTTATGATAAGTCAGCTACTTTGTTATAAAACTATTTAGATAGGGGTTGGACCAAGCATCTTCCCCACCAGCAGTGGTGACAGTTTTATTAAATCCCTGTGGAAAACTGTATGAAAGGTTCTAAGTAAACTCAAAATTGAGCTCTATACCCCAGCAATACCTATTTTGGGTATCTATCCCCAGGACAGAAAAACATTCATTAAAAAGGATGTATGCACACTGATATTTATTGCAGCACTCAGTACAATAGCCAAGACTTGGTATCAACCTGGATGTCCAACAGCAAACAAGTGGATCATGAAGATGTGGAAAATAGATACAATGGAACACTTCATAGCTGTAAGTCATGATTCATTCATGTAATTTGCAGAAACTGGATGGAAACTGGGACATATTATGTTAAATGAGGTAAGCCAGAGGAAAAATAGATAAATACAGAATGATATCACTTTTATGTGGTATTTAGAATAACTGCATCAAGAAACACAATGGTCCAATAGTAGTCTCGAATGCCATTTGCTCCAGAGTATAGCGAGGAGATAAAAAGAAACTGAGTGGAAGAGGAGAAACATAAATATAAAAGGATGGGGGTCAGAGGCCAAGTAATTTCAGGTGCATTGGTAGTGTTATAGAAAGGACAGAGCTAAATATCCAAACCAAAGGCAACAACAATGGAATAAAGAGATCTAAATTTTAATATAAACTTAATAATATAAATAATAAACTTAATAATATAAATTCTAATATAAACTTAAATAAACCTGCTATACATACAGCCTGGGGGGCAAAGGTGGGTATGATGGGATGCACCTAGGAAACATTGGTGGTGGGATTGGCCCTGATAATTTTATGTTTGAAACCCAACTATGAAGGACTTTGCAAATTACCATGGTTTCAATAAAATAAAAAAAATACAGAAAGCTATTTGCAATAATAAAAATTTATTAATTGTTGCTATTATAAGCAAAATGCAGAATTTTTAAATAATATTTTTCCACCCTTGTCTTCTTTTTATCACCAACAGAGTTCTAAAATTTTCACCATATCTCTGTGCTATTAATGACAATATAATGATTGCAACAGGTTCAGTAATAAATTGCCTTTTGTACCAGAAAATAATTGGTAAAAATGAATACCATATTTGAATATGTTTCTATGTAATCAGATTTAGCAATTATTGCAAAAGTTTACTCATTTTTATTTTTGTAAAGAAATTAAATGACTATAAAAACCTTTCAGGGGCCAAAGAGATAGCATAGTGGTAGAGCACTTGCATTGCACGCCGCCAATCCAGGAAGCCGTCGATCCAGGATAGAACGTAGTTTGAATCTCATCATCCCATATGCTCCCTCAAACCTGCCAGGTGCAAATCTGTATGAAGAGCCAGAAGTAACCTCTGAGCGCTGCCACGTGTGACCCAAAAACAAGAAACAAAAAAAGTTTTTCAGGACACTGGCCTAGAAATTATATTAGTGGAACAAATCATCTAGGTTGGATGAAGAGCAGCTCAGACTTGAGACCTCTTTGAATGAGGAATTCACCCATATTTAACGTAATGAAGACTACACTTGGTGAACATAATTGTTTGCACTTTGTTCTTTAGGTTTAAGATTACAAGTGATAAAACCTCTTAAAAGAACCACTTTAATATATATGATGTATAAATTAGTTTAGTTACTATTCAGTATTACAGAATTCTAGTTTTTCTTCCTTATTAGTTTAGTTACTATTCAGTATTACAGAATTCTAGTTTTTCTTCCTTATTTTTTATTAATAATTTTTATTTTAACCAAAGTAGATTACAAATCATTCACAGTAGTATTTTAGGTACATAGTGACATTGAATCAAAGGCATTCCCACCACCAATGTTGTCCTCCCTCCACCTCTGTTCCCAGGATGCATCCCATATCGCCCCTCCGTTGCCCCCCAGGCTGCTAGTATAAGTGGTCCCTTCTGTGTCTAGCTTGTTGTAGATTGGGTACAGATTCTGTTGTAGTTGGCTTTGGATTTGGTGTTTATCATTTTTCAAAGCGAATGATCAAATGCTTTGTGACTACATCTAGAAAATGATGAGACCGAATAAAATAAGACTATCTCTATCTAAACACATAAAGCCTAACAGAATATACAGCTTATTATTCTCCCTAGAGAGAACATACATCCTGACCACTTAACAGAGTACACATCCTGTTTATCTCCTAACCTGATTGGTTGAGACACATTATAAATATCTCACATTCACCTAAAGTAAAGGGCTGTTGGGGTTATTCCCCCCTCCCCCACCAATTGGCTCATGGATGGTTCTGAACCTGTAAGCTTTCTACTTGCCTGAGATTTGACATCACCAGCCTCATTTACACGATCCTTATGAAAATATTTCTTTTTGGACAAAATGATGTGCATAGTGTCAGAAAATTATCAATTTATTTATTGAACCAAAGATTTTTAGATTATTTCAGTGAAAGAGCTGTGAGTTGTTTATAGCACAGATTTGGCTAGCTTGTTCTGTGAGATTTGTGCCTTTGTCTTCATTTTGCAAAGCAGTACGTATGACTAGTAATAGTTAACTGTAGAAATGAACTCTTATAATACTGAAATAATGCAACTAATTCAAATCTATGGTCATGGAAAAATATTGTGTGTTATGTAGATATAACTGACATCCTTCTTCATTGTGGAAAAATAGCTCTTTGTGTTTCTTAAGTAAACACTTCCTCAACACTTATGATAGGCGTCTATTAAACCAATTTGGTCTTTGGATATTCTGAATATTGAGGTGTTTAGACAGTTTTCCAATGCTCTATATTAATGAGTTAAATGTCTTGATATTATTAGTAACACATTAGTATAAAAGTCATGATAGAGCTGTAACGCCCATAAACACAGCCACCATGTTCAAAACTGCCAGTTCCATAGACTCATTCTTTTATAGAATGAGATATAAACCTAGCTGAGAAAGATTATTGCTATACTGGACCATAAAACACAAAGCTGACCATCTAGAAGGAGAGGGTGGATCAAGATCCTATTCTGCTGAAGCCATGCTTGTTGGCGCCAGCACCCAGAATTACATTTACTAACCTTCTATAATTCCCTGCAGGAAAGCCAGTCTGACCACACTTCAGGTAAGCTGGTTGTTGGGCTGATATTACCAGGAAAGTTTGGCAGCTGTTACCAAGCCCATAAACACAATTGTCATGTTTAAACTGAACCTTCTTCCAGAAAACTCTGCAGCTGAGTTTATTCCCCTAAAATTTATATAATCGTAGCATTGAATTTTTGCACAACTTCATTTTTTCGATGCTGTTGCCCAAAAGGAACAGCCCCAATTTAACAGATTAGACAAATAACAACAAGATTACTAAATTTTTCTATCATTGTATTGACAACTTCATTTGTGATAAAATGAGCTTGCTACTGTATTTTTTTCTTTGTCATTTCTCTTCTATTTCAGTTTATTTTTTCTTTCCATTTTTTTAAATAACTTCTTGCACTTATTTCAAAAGTATATTATGATCAACTATGTCAAATATGTGCTGAATTTTCTTTAATAAAATAAACAAATAAAGTAAAAGTCGTGGCAATTATTTTGTTCTTTGTTTTGAAAAATTTCTATTTAGCTAGAGTTAAATCTTTTTGGGACTGGGCAATAAGGGATTCTTGAGTGTACAAGAAAGAGTCACTAAAGAACTTATACAATTGTGATTGATTAACTGATAAATCATTCACTATTGACAAACTGACATTTATGGATATGCTGCTTGAATTTCGAACTTAGTATATCATATATTTTCATAGTACTATATGGGGTTGGTACTCTAAAAGCTGTCCTTACCCTCTTTCCTAGTTGATTTAATTGTAGTTAGGAAAAGTTTGCATATTACACTATTAGATGACCTGATGTATTTGTTGGATTTTGCAGATGATTCCTTCCAAAATTCCAAAAATACTCTGAGAACAAATAAGCAACAAATATAAAATAATTTTTCTGAGGCTGATTCAATTAGAAATTTGTGGTAGCTTTTGAGAACTTTCTTTAACTGTATCTCTGATTAAAATTACTATAAACATTATTCCATGCTTTTTAGTAATATTATGTGTTACTCATGATCTTTAACTTAATCTTTGAACTCTTATTGCATTCATTTTTTATTTTATGTGATAAAGTTAAGCACAGATATATTAAATTAATCATATTGTGTTAACTTTATCAAGTTAGCTTGTTGTGTTAAAAAATACATAAGAGGCCCGGAGAGATATCACAGTGGTGTTTGCCTTGCAAGCAGCCAATCCAGGACCGAAGGTGGTTGGTTTGAATCCCGGTGTCCCATATGGTCCCCCATGCCTGCCAGGAGCTATTTCTGAGGAGACAGCCAGGAGTAACCCCTGAGCACCGCAGGTGTGACCCAAAAAAACTAAAAAAAAAAATACATAAGACGGGAAAATCCACGAAACTACGCCTGCCCAGTGGGGCCCGACTGTGAAAAATTGTGAGTGCTGCCTGTGTGTGTCTATCTACTATCCTGTTGCATGAACCTGTTGGGAGTGGGCTGAAAAGAGGTTCCAGCAGAGCACGGCTGCTAAGAACACCATCACAACAAGAAGAAAAAAATCACACTAAGAACTGTGCTGGATCACTGAAGCCCAGCATTTCTCTCCGGACTGTCTTATCTGCTGCGTGCTCAGGCCTAAGATTTGATCCTGTGTGAGGTTTCATCTACGGAGGACTCCCCTTCCCTTGGATCAAGTTGACCCACCCAGAAAGGGTGGAGCCAGAGGAGTGTTCTGCCTGCATCATTTAGCCAATGAACAACACCACAACACGTAGAAAAACCCACAATACAAGTGTGACAATGGGGAAACAACACAGGCCAGCATCAGACATAGAGAATGAAGATGACAATTCTGATGACATGATAATGACCAACCAACTAATCAACCTCTCAGATAAGGACTTTAGACTAGCAATATGGAAGATGCTCAACAAACTCAAAGAAACCATGGATCGAGTTGAACAGAACAGTAATAAGAACCAAGATAATATGAAGACCGAAATCACAAAACTCCAAACTGAAATAACATGTCAACTAACAGGCCTAAAAAAGTCAGTAAATGAAGTGAATGACAAAATGGATAAGCTCTGGGACAGGGTATCAGAAGCTGAGAATAGACTTGGTGCTGTGGAAGATGAGATACATAACAATTCCATATAGCAGGAGAGACTAGAAAAAAAACTTAAAGCAAATGAACAGACTGGAAAAATTAGTCAAAAAATGGAAACAGATGAAAATAGAAGTCTATGATAAGCTCAGCAAAAACAACTTAAGAATCATTGGAGTCCCAGAGACCCAGGAAGAAAATTTTCAGGAAGAATCAACGGTCAAGAACTTCATTAAAGAGAAACTTCCAGAGCTAAAGAATATATGTGATCAAATCCTGCATGCTCGAAGACTACCAACCAAAAGAGACCCCAGAAAAACTACCCCAAGACACAATGACGAATTCACAATGATGAATCCCACCAATAGAGACAGAATTCTGAAAACAGCAAGATCAAAAGGGGAAATTACATTCAACCGAGCATCCTTGAGAATTACAGCAGACCTGTCACCAGAAACACTCAAGGCCAGAAAGCAGTGGTGGGATATTGTGACAAGACTGAATGAAATGAATGCTTCACCTAGAATACTGTACCCAGCAAAACTCACTTTCCAGATTGATGGAAGAATACATGGTTTCACAGACAAAAAGCAGCTCAGAAACTTTACAGACTCAAAACCATTCTTAAGCAAAAAACTGAAAGACCTAATTTAAGACAAGACTAACCAAAAGACACACCAAATTTTGATATAAAAATGGCATTAAATCCCAGGACAATTCTTTCAACGTAAATGGACTAAATGCACCAGTTAAGAGACACATAGTAGCTAAATGGATCAAAAAACTTAATCCAACCTTCTGCTGCCTACAAGAAACGCACCTGAATAGTCAGAACAAACATAGACTCAAAATAAAAGGCTGGAGAAAAATTATTCAAGCAAAGAACACCCATAAAAAGCTGGAGTGGCCATACTAATATCAGATAATGCAAACTTTATTCTCAGGAAGGTTGTAAGGGACAAAGATGGACATTTTATATTAATCAAGGGGTATGTAGAGCAAGAAGTAATAACTCTCCTAAACATATATGCACCGAATGAGGGGCAAGCAAAATAATTAATACAACTGTTGACAAATTTAAAAAATAATATCAATGACAACACAATAATTGTGGGGGACCTCAGCACGGCTTTGTCAACATAGGATAGGTCAACCAGAATGAAAACCAACAAGAATATACTAGACCTGAAAAGTGAAATGAAAGAAAGAGGCCTAGTGGATATATATAGGACACTCCATCCCCAGAAACCTGGATACACATTCTTCTCCAATGTACATGGGACATTCTCCAGGATAGACTACATGCTGGCACATAAAACATACCTTCATAATATCAAGAGGATAGAAATTTTGCAGACTACCTTTGCTGACCACAAGGCTCTGAAATTATTTGTGAATTCCAAAGGGACACAAAAGAAAAATTTTAACACCTGGAAGTGAAACAGCCTCATACTGAATAACCAGTGGGTTTGAAATGAAATCAAGGAGGAAATCAAAAGTTTCCTGGAAACAAATGACAAAAAAGACACAAACTATCAAAACTTATGGGACACAGCAAAAGCAGTACTGAGAGGAAAATTTATAGCTTTGCAAGCTCACATAAGGAAGGAAGAAGGACCTTTTCTGAGTAGCTTATTGACACAGCTAATAGAACTAGAAAGTGCTCAACAAAAGGACCCAAAAAATAGGGAGACAGAAGGAAATAACAAAGCTGAGAGCAGAAATCAATGAAGTGGAAACCCAAAAATCAATCCGAAAGATCAACAAAAGCAGAAGTTGGTTCTTTAAAAAAATAAACAAGATTGATAGACTACTGGCAAAACTAACAAAGAAAGAGAGAGAGAAACTTGATAACTTGTATTAGGAATAAAAAAGGAGAGATCACTACTGATATGACAGAGATTCAAAGGGTAATCATAAACTACTTTGAGAAACTCTACGCCACTAAAAATGAGAACCTGGAAGAAATGGATAAATTCTTGGACTCTTATAATCTTCCACGGTTGAAGGAAGAGGATGTAGCATATCTAAACAACCCCATCACCATTGATGAAATTAAAACGGTAATCAAATGTCTGCCCAAAAACAAAAGCCCAGGTTCAGATGGATTCACTAATGAATTCTTCCAAACTTTCAAGAGGAACTACTACTAATCCTGGAAGACTCTTTCATAAAATTGAACAAATGGAAACACTTCCAAACAGCTTTTATGAAGCCAATATCACCTTGATACCTAAACCAGACAGAGATACTGTGAAAAAAGAAAATTACAGACCAATATCGCTGATGAATACAGATGCAAAGATCCTCAACAAAATCCTGGCAAATAGGATTCAATGCCTCATTAAGAAGATCATACACTACGATCAAGTAGGTTTCATCCCAGGAATGCAAGGCTGGTTTAACATCTGTAAATCTATCAACATAATACACAACATCAAGAATAAGAAAAATAAAAACCACATGATCATATCAATAGATGCAGAGAAAGCATTTGATAAGGTCCAACACTGATTCTTGATCAAAATTCTCAGCAAGATGGAATGGAAGGAACCTTTTTCAATATAGTTAAGGCCATCTACCACAAGACAGTGGCAAATATTATCCTCAATGGAGAAAAACTAAAAGCCTTCCCTCTAAATTCTGGCACAAGACAAGGCTGTCCTCTCTCACCACTCTTATTCAACATAGCACTGGAAGTACTTGTTATAGTGATTAGGCAAAAAAAGATATCAAGGGAATCCAGATAGGAAAGGAAGAAGTCAAGCTATCACCGTTTGCAGATGACATCATACTCTACTTAGAAAACCCTAAAGACTCTACCAAAAAGCTTCTAGAAACAATAGACTCATATAGCAAGGTGGCAGGCTACAAAATTAACACACAAAAATCAATGGCCTTTCTATACACCAATAGTAATAAGGAAAAAATGGACATTAAGAAAACAACCCCATTCACAATAGTGCCACACAAACTCAAATATCTTGGAATCAACTTGACGAAAAATGTGAAGGACCTATACAAAGAAAACTATAAAACTCTGCTCCAAGAAATAAGAGAGGACACGAAGAAATGAAAACACATACCCTGCTCATGGATTGGTTGAATTAACAAAATCAAAATGGCAATACTCCTCAAAGCATTGTACAGATTTAATAGGATCCCTCTAAAGATACCCATGACTTTCTTGAAAGAAGTGGATCAAACACTTTTGAAATTCGTTTGGAACAATAAACACCCTCGAATAGCTAAAGCAATCATTGGGAAAAAGAATATGGGAGGAATTACTTTCCCCAACTTTAAACCATACTACAAAGCAATAGTTATCAAAACAGCATAGTATTGGAATAAGGACAGGCCCTCAGATCTGTGGATTAGGCTTGAATACTCAGAAAATGTTCCCCAGACATACAATCACCTAATTTTTGATAAAGGAGCTGGAAATCCTAAATGGAGCAAGGAAAGCCTCTTCAACAAGTGGTGTTGTCACAACTGGCTAGCCACTTGCAAAAAAATTGAACTTAGATCCCCAGCTAACATCATGTATGAAGATAAAATCCTAATGGATTAAAGACCTCGATATCAGACCCAAAACCATAAGATATATAGAACAACACATAGGCAAAACACTTCAGGACATTGAGACTACAGGCATATTTAAGGAGGAAACTGTACTCTCCAAGCAAGTGAAAGCAGAGATTAACAGATGGGAATATATTAAACTGAGAAGCTTCTGCACCTCAAAAGAAATAATGCCCAGGATACAAGAGCCACCCACTGAGTGGGAGAACCTATTCACCCAATATCCATCAGATAAGGGGCTAATCTCCAAAATATACAAGGCACTGACAGAACTTTACAAGAAAAAAACATCTAATCCCATCAAAAAATAGGGAGAAGATGAAGTCATGAAATTTTCCTATACATAGATGTACACAGAATCTATTATGCGTAGTGAAATAAGTCAGAGAGAGAGAGAGAGAGAGAGAGAGAGAGAGAAACTCAGAATGGTCTCACTCATCTATGGATTTTAAGAAAAATGAAAGACATTCTTGCAATAATAATTTTCAGACACAAAAGAGAAAAGTGCTGGAAGTTACAGCTCACCTCAGGAAGCTCACCACAAAGAGTGATAAGTTTAGTTAGAGAAATAACTACATTTTGAACTGTCCTAATAATGAGAATGTATGAGGGTAATGGAATGCCTGTTTAGAGTACAGGCGGGGTCGGGTGGGGAGGATGGAGATTTGGGACATTGGTGATGGGAATGTCGCACTGTTGATGGGTGGTGTTCTTTACATGACTGAAACCCAAACACAATCATGTATGTAATCAAGGTGTTTAAATAAAATATAAAAAATAATACATAAGAATCTATGGTTACACTCAATTCAATTTATTGGTCCTCTTTTTATGCAATTCTAACAATAACCTTACAAAAGAGGAATATCTATTTTCACTTTTCAGGTGGAACGCTTGATGCAATACATCATAAATTTATCACAACAGCATGACATTCACTGTATATTGTTTTCTGCTGAGTTAGTCCCTGTTGGATTATACCTTGTGCACACATTTGTGCCCTAGTTTTGATTGAGATACCTACTTGATCCAGATTTTCTTTTGCCAGAGGTATGTGGCTTATCAGGTGCTTGGCATTCCACTTAATACATATGAAATGCTCAGCTCTCTCCCTGATGGACTAAAAGCACTTTTCTCTAAGACATGCTGTATATGCTCTTGAGGGCAGTTGGAAAATTGCTTTCATAGATGATTGTCCCTGTTTATGGTAAATGCAGAGAAAGTAGCTGACCACAAAAAAATGGTCACAAACCTACAGACCAATATATTTTAGAGGAAGCTGATCCCTAGTTTTTCTTTTCCAGGCAATGAATTAACTAGCATTCAGAGTGTCTCTCTTGACTATCTTCCTTAATAACAAAGTTCTCTGTGTACCTCTTGTGCTCTGGCCTTTTGGCGTAGTAAGAACTGCAGCTCTGCAACTCTTGAGTCAATCTTGGAGTTGTTCTAAACTGTCTTCTTGTTCTTGTAGCTTGTTCTTGGCTGCCTCTAGCTGAATTTCAGCTGGATTTTGTTCACTCAGTGGCAGATCGTTAAATAACATGTGTTTTTTATGCACCAAGTTCTTCATCCATGCAGCATCTGACATTTTCATTACTGCCTGTCACAAACTTCACAGCATCTACAGTTGCAGTCCTTAGCTATTAGACCAGCATTTACTTAGGCTGGGTCTTCATTCTCTAACACACAGAGATCATGCCAACCCTTGAGGAGTTTGGCCAGTTCATGTGAAAAGTAAGATTGTTTTATTCTTATATCCACTTTGTATGAAGAATATCAGGCTTATTTCTTTCTGGCACTGAAACACAGAAAGCTCCAGTGTCAGCTACTGTTGGAGCTTTTACACAAAACCCTATTGGAAAATGTTAGAGGGACCAATTTTCCTTCTCAAAAACCTTCTCCCTTTCTTGTGCTTTGGTTAGATTTTTAGCTTTTGTGAATGTAAGTCAGGCACTTTTTTTTTTTTTTTTGGTTTTTGGCCCACACCCGTTTGACGCTCAGGGGTTACTCCTGGCTATGCACTCAGAAATCGCCACTGGCTTCGGGGGACCATATGGGACGCCGGGGGATTGAACCTCGGTCTGGTCCGTCTTACGCTAGCGCTTGCAAGGCAGACACCTTACCTCTAGCACCACCTTCCCAGCCCCAGTCAGGCACTTTTGTTTCATATCTCATGTAAGTTTAACTCTGCCTCTTTTTTTTCTAGAAAATTATCTTTTCTTTCCTGTTTCTAATAATGTGAAGAGCATTTCCTCATTCATTCTTTTTTTGTTTTGTTTTGTTTTTTGTTTTTTGTTTTATGGCTACACCCATTTGATGCTCAGGGTTTACTCCTGGCTAAGCACTCTAAAATTGCCCCTGGCTTGGGGGGACCATATGGGATGCCGGTGGATCAAACAGCAGTCCTTCCTTGGCTAGCGCTTGCAAGGCAGAGGCCTTACCTCTAGCACCACCTCACCGGCCCCACCTCATTCATTCTTTCTCAAGCCCTATAACTCAGTTTTCTTTCTATCCATGTTTTATTTACTTGGTTATAAGATATATAAGCTTATTTTTATCTATATGTCTGATATATATATATAACATGTCACATGTGTCTTCATGTTATTATTCTCTATTTTCTTATTCTCTATTTTCTGTGTTCAGTTCCTCATATTAATAAATGTTATGAGTTAATTATTGGTAGGGTCCTATGTCCCCGATATTTCATGCAGTTCACTACTGTATTAGGATCTGGAGCAAACTTTTGATGTGAGAGTAGAGGAAGCTGAGGTGGGTGAGGGCATACATAACTTTCTTACTATTAATTGTGTCTGAATTTTATGGGAAGATAAGGTACAGCATAATTTTTATAATTGACCATTTCTAAGAGTAAATTTTAAAAGTACTTGCTAGAAGAAAAAAACGTTAAATATATGGTAAAGTATAACTACACTTACTATGTCAATTATTCCCCAATACATACAATGAAAATTCTATAACTCTAAAACTAATATAATATATAAAATATACCTTTTATAAAAAATGTTAAACTTGGGCCCGGAGAGATAGCACAGCGGTGTTTGCCTTGCAAGCAGCCGATCCAGAACCTAAGGTGGTTTGTTCGATCCCGGTGTCCCATATGGTCCCCTGTGCCTGCCAGGAGCTATTTCTGAGCAGACAGCCAGGAGTAAGCCCTGAGCCCCGCCAGGTGTGGCCCAAAAACCAAAAAAAAAAAAAAAGTTTAACTTTTTTTATTTAGTTAGTTAGTTGTTGGTTGGTTGGCATGGGATGCTGGGGGATCTAACTGCTTCAGTCCTAGGTTAGCAGGTCCAAGGCAAATGCCCTACCGCCTGCGCCACTGCTCAGGCCCCCTCAGATATAACTTGATTAAAAAATTAAATATAATCCTTCTCTGGGGCTGGAGAGATAGCATGGAGGTAGGGCATTTTCCTTTCATGCAGAAGGATGGTGGTTCAAATCCTGGTATTCCATATTGTCCTCTGTGCCTACCAGGGGCGATTTCTGAGCATAGAACCAGGAGTAACACCTGAGCACTGCCGGGTGTGACCCCAAAACCAATATATATATTGACTTCTGACAATTCTTCACTCCTACTAAAGCAAACCACTTACTTATCCTCCATTCTTTTTGTCTTGGACATGGCTCCATAGAGGTTAGATTTGAGGTACAACAAAAGAATAGATGACTAGGACTATGTTCAGTCTTTCAGCTTAGTGCTCATCCTTGCCTAACTTTTCTTCTGATTCATTCTACAGCCACTGATAGAATTGGTTTCTTAAAATGTCAAGTCACTAGCTTTAGAGGCAGCTAATTACATCAGAATAATGCCAACATTTCCCAGTGTGTCCTCTGAGCCTCTGCCTTCCCCATCTCCCAATAGTAACCTTGACTCAGCTGGGCCCAGCAGGGAGCATCAACACTGTGCCTATTACTGGAGACTGGCTGCTGCATAATTCAGTAACTACTTTCTTGAGATCCCTACTTTTATGTTTAGTGAAGTGTTTCTGCTCTCTATGGGGTGAAACATGAAAAGGTTTTATTTTTATTTAATTATTCCTTTAAACCATGTTCTATTGATTTGCTATTTTGGCCCTTGATGTCTGGGAGTAGTAGTCCATTTATTTGCAGTTATTAAAATGTGGACCAACCTGATATAGAGTTGAAGAGTCCACTTATTCTTAGTTCAAGATAGATCATTAGGAATGAATTCCCTTTCAGAGGTCTATTTAATGGACTATTCCGTTACCTCATGATCATCATCCAATAGTTCTCAAGTTTTCACAGGGTTGTGCATGGGGAGAAAGTGTGACTAGCATGGATTTATGCCGTTGATTCCCTGATTTTCCCATGGCTGGTCCTCATTTGACTTGCTGTTCTGTGGATGAATCAGGTGTTCTCTCAATAGACTCTTTTTCTGAACTACAGTGAGAGCCATTTCTAGAATTCTTATGAAGTATGAAGGACTCAACTCTCAGGTGAACTTCTGAGCCACTTCAAAGTCCCAAATGCCACACCCCAAAGACACTCTGCAATGCCAGAACTTTCAAGCAGAAGTCCAAGTATATTCTTACACTTATTTGACTATTACAGGGTCATATTTCTATTCAGCATAGCAACAGATAAAAAGTATTCTTTACTTAAAAACAGATCTCAGAGACATGCTTAGGGGTGCACAGCTAGCAATGCATTTGATGCCTTTGCTTTCATCTTTGGCTACGGTAAGTTAGCTTAAAGGACTAAGAAAGGGAGTGACTTGGCACAGAGTAGTTGCTCTTTTGTTCAGGAGAAAAAATCGTCCTTTCTTCTGCTTTAAAGCACTCACACAGGGACAACCTAGGCCTGGGTTCCTGACTGTCTCCTTGGTTTATAGAAGTATTCGCTTAGATCCCTGTATTTCTTTCATCTCTGTTCTTTCTCTTTCCCAAACATAGTCTTTCTTTTTCTTACATGAAAACATATTTTTCCTCCTCTCCATATTGCTGAAGTTACTGAAGGAAGATAAACCAACGACTCAGAATAGAATCAACCAACCTTTGAACCTTCTGAGACTCTTCAGAATACTAGTGGTATATATATTTATTTATTTTTGCTTTTTGGACCACACCCAGTGTCGCTCAGGGGTTACTGATGGCTATGCACTCAGAAATTGCTCTTGGTTTGGGGGGGAACCATATAGGACATTGGGGGATCGAACTACCATCATTCCTAGGTTAGCGTGGGCAAAGCAAACACCCTACCACTTGCACCACCTCTCTGGCCCCACTAGTGATGCATTTTTTAAAGACTAATAAAACAGCTCACATTTAGTAATAAACATATAATACATTTTATGTTTTATGTGAATTTTACTCCTTATATAACTGCTTTACAATTTGGTTACAATATAGTTAAATCATCACTAAGACCTTTTATAGGTTTTCTGCTCCTTTCTAGTTGCATTTTCCCCAACCCTGCAAACTTGGCACCATAAGTATGCCATCAGTAATATTAATTTTATTTTTAACATTGTCATATATATAGTCATATGCTATGATTTCAATTTCTACTTGCTGTAGTGCTTTGAGAGTTGTTCTACTTGTATGTATTAATAATTTTCTAAACTTGAGTTGTCATTGATATATGATGTTAGTTTCAGTTGTACACCAAGATTTTATATATGCATATATTAAAGAGTGGTCAACATAATAAGTCAAGCTACATGCATCTCTCTGCAGTTACATTTTTTTTTTTTTTTTGGTTTTTGGGCCACACCCGGTGACGCTCAGGGGTTACTCCTGGCTATGCGCTCAGAAGTCGCTCCTGGCTTGGGGGACCATATGGGATGCCGGGGGATCGAACCGCGGTCCGTCTCCTAGGCTAGCGCAGGTAAGGCTTACCTTACCTCCAGCGCCACCGCCCGGCCCCATGCAGTTACATATTTTACTTGTGATGAGCACTTTAAAAATCTATACTCAGATCAGAGTAATAGTATAGCTAGTGGGGCATTGCCTTTCATTTTGCAAACCCAGGTGATCTCCAACAATCATTATGGTTTCCCTCAGCACTACCTGTGGTGATCCCTTAGCATAGATTCAAAATAGCTTTGAACAAAAAAAAAATGTTGCTGCTCTGTTAGCAACTTTCAAATGTGCAATATTATTAATAGTTTTTGTGCTATACATTACATGCTGAGAACTATAAATAAATTTTACCTTTGAATTACATGCATTCATTTCCTTTTATAATTTGAATATTTTATTTTAATTTATATTTAATACTTTATTGAAACCATTCTGATTTACAAGTTCTTAATAGTTGGGTATCAGACATCCAGTGTTTCAGGGTCAATCCCACCTCCAGTACTGACCTCCTTCCACTTATGTTCCCAAGTGCAGCCCATGCCACCACACATGCCCCTCAGCCTGCTAGCATAACAGTCCAATTTTAAGTTTTGATTGTTAAAGTTTGGGTCTCATGATTTCATTGTTGACTTTTGCTTGTTTTAATACCACAGAATGTACCTGAGACATCTTGACCCCTGTTTTTTGTTATTGTTGTTGTTGTTGTTTTTCTCCTTCATTCAATTTCTTTCCTTCTCCTTGCTATACTTTGGGAATAAGAGTGTTTGAGAAAACTCCCTTTAGCTGCTATCAGTATGTTACTTTAAGATGAGTTTGGACTGTTTTTTAGACTTCATAGATTAATGATTTAAGATTTTGTCTTTTTGCCTAACTTTTCACTTTTTATTATGCCTCAGAAATAATCTTTTTATCTCAAAGATGGCAAGGGTACTTTTGATACCTGAATAATATTTCTATGTGTAAAAATGTGTACAACATCACATTTTCTTCACCCATTGTGCCCATGCCTTAGTTGTTGTAATACTGCAATGAGTGTGTGAAGTAGGTATTTTTACAGAGTAGTGTTTTAATTTTCTTCATATATATAAATATATATATATACACACATATATATATATATATATAGAGAGAGAGAAATGGATTGTTGTGTGTAGATTTATTTTTAACTTTTTGAGGAAACTATACTATTTCGTCTGAAATTTACATGTATCAGTAGTTCTTTTCTACTTGTAGCTAAGTAGTATTATATTATATATGTGTGATTTTCTGATAGTGTTTTTAAGGGTCCAATTTATATCTCAATAAAAGGAGGGCTTTCGTTGTTTTCCTATGAACTTAAATATAGACCTGCTCAGCAATAGTTATTGTATATTCTAAAGTGAACATTAATGCCAACTTATTCTGCCTGGACTTCATGGAGTTATGAGTTCAGCTCTTGAATGTTTTATGCTTTCACTTTCTATAATCTTTCTCTCCACAGGATGTGATTCTATTATCAACTTTAATAATATAACTTTTTTTCTGGGCATCTTCTCAAGAAACTGGGGAATATATGGACATGGGCTGGGGAACGTGTGGGAGATTGCCCTTTCTGGAACTTTTTGGGAATTTTAGGTTTCAAAATATTGGATATTTTATTGAATCTTTTTGTAACTGAGATCAAGGGTTCTGACCTTCCCAAAAATAATTCCAGCCCCCCCCCCTTTTTAAGGTTTTTGAAGTCTCAACAACTGTTTCTCAGACGTGGCTATTTTGGGTCTTTCATGATGTACCCAAGCTGTAGATGATTGTAGAACAATGAATAATTGTGGTACTTCCTATAGTTAAAACAGTTCACATACCAAACAATATCTAATCTTTATTATAGCACTCTTAGATCAGCTAGGGGCTAAGACCCACATTTACTTAGTACTGTACATATGGGAATGTGTAAAAATCAATCTTATTTATTCTTACCATTTGCGAGGATTATTTTCACTTTTAAAGATGAGTGACCCACAGCTCAAAGAAGTTAAGTGAATTGCCTAAAGATAACTTGGAAATTGTGATATCAGAATCTAAAATTTTATTTCTCTGTCATTCCACTGTGCCCTTTGTGAAAGCAACACACAAAAAAAGACTCTAAGAAAGAAGAGTGAAACAATTTAAATAGCGCTTTTGTTGAATATTTTTTGGCTCTTTTACAATATGTCACAAACTGGGTGGTGTAAAACAACAAGTTTATGACTTCTTAGATCTGGAGCTTGGCTATCTAAAACTATGTGTGGGCAGGACCATGCCCCATTGAAATCTGTAGCATAAAGTTATACTACTTGCTATATTCTGGCAGTTTTCTTCCAATCTTTGGCTTTCACTGAATGACAGCTGCACAATTCTAATCTCTGTCTTTTTTAACAGCCTACTCACAAGGACCATATTCATCTTTGATTAGGAGGAGCCATTGCTATTTCAATATAATATTAATCACTTATATTTGACAATATATTATTTTGGGGTATTTGTTTGAGGGCCACACCTAGAAGTGATCAAGTCTTACTCCTGGCTTTGCTCAATGTTCCCTCTTGGTGGGCTCTGGGAGCCCTATGGGGTGTTGGGAATTAAACCCAGGTTGACCCCATACCATGTAAATGCCTATCTGCTGTACTATGTTTCTGAGTCCCCATTAATTCATGTTCAATGAGAATGTTGTCTCATTCTGACATATTATAGGTTAGAATGTAAGCATGTACTTTTTTATTGTGCACAATTCTTACATAGCTGTGCCAATTATATATGAGAGTGTTCAGCAAAAGGACAATAGCTAATAAGAACAATTCTTTTTCTCATTCAAACAACTAAAATTTGCCTCACCTTCTTTAGAACATTCTATTTCAGAGTAAAAGAACTTCATGTGTAAAAATGATTTTTTTTACAAGTTCTAATAGGAAAGACAATATTCATGTTCTAGTAGAAATTTACCATTGTGAAAATAATTTAACCTTCAAAAATTTCATTTGCTTTCATGCATGGTAGAGTGATGTTAGGTTTCAATTTTGCACTTTAAATATATTCTTTGTCTAAATTATTTTCTACTTTTTGAGATTAAGATTTAAAATTAGGGGCTGGCGAGGTGGCACTAGAGGTAAGGTGTCTGCCTTGCAAGCGTTAGCCAAGGAAGGACTGCGGTTCGACCCCCCTGTGTCCCATATGGTCCCCTCAAGCCAGGGGCAATTTCTGAGTGCTTAGCCAGGAGAAACCCCTGAGCATAAAATGGGTGTGGCCCGAAAAAAGAACAAAAAAAAGATTTAAAATTAATTTTTGTTTTGTTCCTGAGCCACATATGATGGTAAAGGTTATTCTAGACTCTGTGTTCAGGAATCAGTCCTGATTGTGCTTGAGGTAATCATGTGCAGTGCTGAGAATATGTGTTGTACACCTGCAAAGCAAATGCCTTAGTGATTGTATTATCTATCAAGTCAAAGTTTTACTTTTTATTTATATAGGCTTAAGATATAAAAAGTGATTTTCTACTTTTTAATTTTTATACGACATCCATTTTGTAGCATTAAAAATTTATTTTTCCAAATGAGAATTCAAGAAGTGAAGACTCAAAGATAATCCTCCTATCACTTCTTTTAATTGTCATTGAGATTTTTTTAAATGATTTTATTTTTAATGATAGTACTCTTAAAAATCACAGTTTTTGCAAGTTATATTATGAAAAGCCTCTGCAATATAAGGCCATTTAATTATACTGCCCTTTTAAAAGTTTGTTTTCCTCTGTACACATTTGCAAACTCTCTCATGTGACTATTGCTATGTTGATTTTGAAATTCCAACTCACTGCATAAGGATCACATCTAACATGCTTGGCTTACCTGTCAGCCTTAATAAATATTAATAATCACATACAACTATAAATTTAATTCCTATGGTGCCCAAGTACTTAGTTTCATTTCCATACAGAACCAGCAATAAAGCATCATTTTTTTCTAAGGACATCGGTAAAAATATGCTCAAGTCCATTAAGTGCTCATCTGAGATGTTTGACAGAATGTTACTAAAAGTGATGCATGTACTCAAAAGTTTCTAATTGCTAGAATTACATTAAAAAGTGAATTATTGCATCTTTCTATTATTAGACAGGCTGCTTAGCCTGTCTCAGGTCCTTGTAGCAGAATCATTAAAAGCAGATGTGGAAACTTTTATGTAAGACCAATTTTATGATCATTTTCTTCTTTCTTGTTTTTGACCAAACCTCCTCTATGAGGTAATGGAATCTCATGCATTATAGCCCCCTTCATAGGAATTTCTGAGATGCTGCTATTTCTTTTTTGTTCGTTTTGTTTTTGGGCAACAACCAGATGCGCTCAGATGTGGGTGCCAGGAATAAAACTCAGGTATGCCACACTCAAAGAAAATGTGGTACTGACTTTGCTGTCTCTTCTGCCCTAAAGATACTGCTTTTTGTGAAAGATTCTTAGGTGATTTGGAAAAGGAAAAAAAGCTTTTTTTTTTTTCAAAGACAAAATCAAAATAATAAAAGAAAGGAGAATTTTCCTCTCATAATTGACACACATAGTTGTAGTTGGATATTTGTACTATGCAACACTGAATAAAATATTTCAAAACATTAAGAAAAACATTATTTTCCTTTTTTTAAATGTACTTTAAAGAGCATGTTTTGAGATAAGTGGTAGCAAAATTACTAAAGAAAGTTAAAACAAAAAAGAAAAGAAAAAAACAGGAAGAGAAAAAATGTACAGAGACAAGCAAATTTGTGACAATTAGTCTATCTCCAATGAGGTCATTAGTCATTGTCAGAAGGTTTAGTAAGCTCTTGTTGTTAGCTGACCATCCTACTACTTCATTTGTTTCTGAACATTAGGTAGCTTCAGATACACATTGGCATCCAAATGAGTGTGTTCCTACTGCGATAACATTATTAAACAAAACGGAGTTGTTGTGCAGCTGCTACAACCTGCCAGCCTTACAAGCAGCAGAATGAGGCATGATGGGAAGAAAGCAGCTCTCAGTGGCAGTGGGCTGGTATTTGAGAATACAAACCCTGAAACCACACTCTACGAATCACTAATTGTGTGGCTTTGGGTCTGTTTCCCATTCTGAGGCTTAAACTAATAAAGCTTAACTCACAATATTTTATGGGAATTAAATTGGATTTTACATTTAGAAATCCAGTGTGCATGTAACTTTCTTCTAAATTTGGCAGGTCATGTTTACATATATATAATATATATGTGTGTGTATACATACATACATATGTTTATATATTTGTATCTAGTGTCCAAAAAATGAATTACTTTTAAATTGCTTTTAAAATTTATTTTTAGGGGCCATATATGTAGCACAGCAGTAGTGCCGTTTGTTTGCCTTGTACGTAGCTGACCCAGGACAGACTTCAGTTTGATCCCCGGAATCCCATATGGTCCCCCAGCCAGGAGCAATTTCTGAACGCAGAGCCAGGAGTAACCCCTGAGCGTCACCGGGTGTAGCCCCAAAACAAAACCAAACAAGCAAAACTAAAATCAATTCATTTTTAGAGGGGTTTCTTTATCCATCAGTTGCAAAACAGATCATTGCAACTTATTTCATATGCTGCTTAACAGTATATGTAATATCTATTAATATACAATCATTTTTGCTGCAATCCTAGCCATAATTCTTGAGTAGTAGTTCACCAGACTGGAAGATTGCTATGCTCACCACTATACCAACACAGATTTTTACCAAATTGGAAAAGTATCTTTAGGACATATCTTTTTTTCTGTTTTGTTCTGTTTTTTTTAGAGGGGGGCAACACCCGGTGACACTCAGGGGTTACTCGTACCTATGCGCTCAGAAATCGCTCCTAGCCTAGGGGACCATATGGGATCCCCAGGATCAAACCAATGTCCCTCCTGGATAGGCTGCATAAAAGGCAAACAGGCCCTACCGCTGTGCTATTGGTCTGGCCCCTTTAAGACATATCTTTAGAACATCTCTTTATCTAAATATATCTTTAGAAAAAGGAAATAACATAGTAGATAACATTTATTTATAATTTAATTTGAGGCATCACCACAAGTTATAATGCTAAGATTTTATGCATAAAAATTCCAACTTAACCTCCACCAGAGGGAATGTTATTTTTCTCCACCATGGTCCATTGTCCCCATTCTATTCCTTCCACCCTAATCCCTGTGTTAAATTTCATACTGAAGATCAGTGGAGAATAAAATATTGTTTTAGAGACATTTACAAATTTCATCATTCACCAAAGCTATTAGTAAAATATATTTTGGTTAAATAAATCCAGGTGTCAATATAACTAGACGTCCAGAAATTTCTACTTCAAAGAACAAACTACTGGGGGCCGAAGAGATAGCAAAGCATTTGCCTTTCATGCAGAAGGTCATTGGTTTGAATCCCGGCATCCCATATGGTCCCCCGACCCTACCAGGAGCGATTTCTGAGCCTGGAGCCGGAGCCAGGAGTAATCCCTGAGCGCTGCCAGGTGTGACCCAAAAAAGCAAAACAAAACAAAACAAAACAAAACAAAAAAACCGAACTACTATATCATTGTGTTTTAAGGTAGTGAGATAAACACATTAGAGTAATGATCTTTTTTATCTTATTTTATTTTATTTTAGTTTTGGGTTTTGGGGCCACACCTGGTGACGTTCAGGGGTTACTCCTGGCTACGCGCTCAGAAATTGTTCCTAGCTTGGGAAACCATATGAGACTCTGGGGATCGAACCAAGGTCCATCCTGGATCGGCCTTGTGAAAGAGAAGCTCCCTACTGCTACATTATCACTCCGGCCCCAATATATTTATTTTTCAAAAAAAATTTTTCCAATGTTCTTTGAAGTTCACAAGAACATCTCTCTACATCCAAAGAAATTTTGCCTATTTTTTAGGCTTTTGGGTCACACCCGGTGGTGCTCAGGGGTTACTCCTGGCTGTCTGCTCAGAGATAGCTCCTGGCAGGCACGGGGGACCATATGGGACACCGGAATTCGAACCAACCACCTTTGGTCCTGGATCAGCTGCTTGCAAGGCAAACGCCTCTGTGCTATCTCTCCGGGCCCAAATTTTACCTATTTCTTTGAGAACAATTTGATGATATTTTAAATTGTCCTCAAGATAAACTGAGTTAAGTAAGGAGGGATAGGTTTGGGAGATAATGTTCTTCACCATTTGTAAGAGAAGTAATTTAAGTATACTATAACCTTAACCTTGTTTTGTTACTAAGAAACTTGGCCCATTCAGTTTTTCATGCTACATTATGTGATCATAATTCCATATGGTGCTGCAATATTCCAACTTATATTTTTATCAGCCATCAGTTTTGTCCATATAATGCAGAAATTCAAATTCATGGATAGCATTTTCAGATGTTGAAAAATCATTGCAAATTTACTTACTCTGGAAAGATGAGTATATGATTTTTAATATTCAGAGAGAAACGAGGCTAAGAAAAATTTTAATCTATTTTTATACTATAAAAATATATGATCCAAATATAGAATGCCTGAAATAAAAACTTAAGATAACTAAGCATAGTCTGACTTGAACTGCAATATGGGAGTGATGTATTTAGACCCCAATCATGTGTGTGCAACTACAAAATTGTACAAAACATTCATTTGTCAAAATTATTCATTTCATATTGAGAACAAATGGATATTTGATCAAGTATCCCAGAGCATTACCCACATTTTAAAATTTTGTAGCTCTGCTATAATTAATTAGAACCACGTTTCTTAAATGGAGCTAGAAGAATCTAGTTAATGAGTTTATTTCTATGAGCTAATGACTGACAATCCAGAACCATGCCAATCTGTGGTACTTAGTCTCTGAACAGAATTATAAGCCTAGTTATTGAGTCATTGAATCTGGACATAATCATCCTGTATTGAAAAATGGAGCAAAGTGACTTCTGTTTATTGTCTTTGACATAATTACCAAGCAGCTCATCTTTCACATATGTAGAAAGGTTGCACAATGTATTTTTAGCAGTCTAATAAAATATTTTGTTGAATCTCAGTGATCCATTTTATTTTTAAATGAACTTAAAGGATCTGTTCTTTTGTTTTTTATAAGTAATTTTATTGAGATTTATTTTACATATAACATTGCCTAATATAAGTATACAATTTGATTATATATAACAAAGTGATGAACACAATAAATTTAAATATCCATTTCCTCACATAGCTCCAGTTTTTTGTTATTGATGAGAACTTTATGCATTGAAAATTTTGTGAAAATTTCCTTTATATTGCTAATTATAGCCACCTTGCTGTATATTTTAGTCTTAAAAATAGTTTCTTCTATAAATTGTCTATTCAATACAGCTTACTTATATTCAGGAACTAGTCTTTTTATACAGTATAAGCTTTGCTAGGTGCATATTTTAATATTTGTTATGATTATTTGTATATTAAAAATTGTTTCTTAGTACTTTAGTGGACCTCAGGTTCAGTATTGTGAACTAACCATTCATTAGGCAACTGCTAGGAACAGTGAGTCACTAAAGCAAAGCAACCCTAAATAAATGAGATTTAAAAAATTTTTTTTTGCTTTTTGGGCCACACCCTGTGACACTCCTGGTATGCTATCAGAAATCGCTCCTGGCTCTGGAGATTGAACCAAGGTTAGTCCCAGATCAGCCGGCCTCAATAAATGAATAGTTCTAAACTTAACAAGCACCTTTATCTAAATTATATTTCAAAGTTTTACAAATGATATTTTAAAAAGAAAATTAATTATATAATCAAGATACACATATTATGATTTGAATAGTGTATTGAAACTATTCTTTATTCTTTTTATGTTCACATCAAATTGTTTACAGGTAGTTCAAATCCTATAATAAATTCAAAATTTTATTTATGAAACAAAATAATGCTTTAGATATATATCCAGATAATTGAATGTTTTATCACATAAAGAAATATGTTCTTATTTGTTTAAAAATGTTAAAGATCTAGATTTTCTGTCAGCTGGAAAATGCTCTTATACTCTAGGAGGATCTTCACTGGCTTGTTGCTATATCATTTGAAAGCTAAGATTAAATTTAGTGACTTGGAAGAAAAACTAAGCATAACAGTTCTTAATTTCTACTTCCACTCTTGACTTGCTGGAATATATGATACTTATCACAAACCTTCTGTACCTCTATCTTTATCACTAGATAGCAAGCACACATCCCATTTCTTACAGGTCAGCTGCAGAATTAATTATGCCTGGTGAAGTGGCTGGATACTTGGTTGAGCATCGGAAGGCTAGTAAGAATTACCTGCCACACATACCAGCCATAAAGCCAAGTACATTACTTTTCTATCCTTTTTTTTTTTTTACTTCATTCCTCCATCTAAATTTTAAAATGCTTATTTATTTCTGACAAATGTGGGTAAAGTTTGTTTCTGTCACCATGTTCCAATGTCTTGGAGTGAATATGTAAAGACTTAGAGGTATCAACTTGAGTAGTTTAGAATAAGAGCAAACAATTGGATGGAGGAGGAAAAAATAGACTGGGAGCATAGGGTAGATTTTTTCACTGAGTTGAATCACAATCCATTATATTCTCTGTGCATTGGTCAAAATGGTTCATGTATCATTTATTATTTATATGACATTGTGCCACCTGTTATTCCCCAAAAGAAATTAAGTATAAATGCACAGACACATGTTTATTTTTTTCTCTGAACTGCTGCTTTCTTGGGTTACATAGTTTATGGGTGGGATAATATGGGGACTCTCACAGCAGTGATTTACTCAGCAGTTGGTTTGTAGAGTTATGTTTTAATCATGCTACATGCAAAATAACATTTCTTATCTTTGTTTAGAAAAAAAAAACAGGAGTTTTTGTAGTTCTCCTAAATAAACATGAATGTAAAATTCTTCATTATTATTTTTCCACTTAAACATGCAAATTTTTTTCAGCAGCCTTTTCCCAAATGTCCCTTTGTATCATTTCAGTTTTTATACCTGAAAGCCTCTTTTTGACTTAATTCTCAACAAGGGGAGACTTATTTCAAACTTCCAGATCATCTTGTAGTTTCATCTAAATGCAAGACTTCATTCACATCTTTGTGTTCATTCTCAGGCATTTTTCTGATGAAATCATGATTTTTTTAGTCCAAGTTTAAAATAAACAATTTCATTTTTTTTTTTTGTTTTTTGGGCCACACCCAGTAACGCTCAGGGGTTACTCCTGGCTATGTGCTCAGAAGTTGCTCCTGGCTTGGGGGACCATATGGGACACCGGGGGATCGAACCGCGGTCCGTCCAAGGTTAGCGCAGGCAAGGCAGGCACCTTACCTTTAGCGCCACCGCCCGGCCCCCAACAATTTCATTTTTTGTAAAAGATAATATTTTAAAAATAAATTATTTTGAAGTTTTAAAATAAATGCTGAATATTACTCATTTTTCTTGTATTTTGAATCTTGCATTTCTAAATGATCTTATGAATTCGATAAAAGTAAATTCACTTTTAATTTCTATGTTTCTTAAAGATATTATTTTCAGTATTTGTGATTCACAACTAGAAAAAATAGCTTTATTTGTTTTATAAATAAAGAGCTCATGTTTAAGCATACAGTAAATATACAATTATGTAACTATAAAAGGAATTCAGAATGTGGTTAAGATGAAGAAAACACCTTTGTACAAGTAAAACAATGGCAAAAATAAAATGTATGTTTTTTCATTAAACCATGTTGCCCTATCATGATAGATGCATAAATTCCTCAGATTCTAACTACATAAATTTCTTACACAAATTTTTCTTATTTACATAAATATACTTACTATATATAATTTTATTATGAGGATTTGACTCTTTTTAGCCCCCATTTTATTATGAAGTATTTATCCCATTAAAATAATAAAAAAAAAAAACTACACCCAGAAGTGACACCGACATCAACAACAAAACCCTATCTCCTATATTTTACATACTGGTAGATACTACAAACTTGTCTTAAAAGACCAACTAGTCGTTCAATATAGATTTTTTTCATAAACACTCAAATGTTTATGGAAGTCTAGTGCACATCAATTTTTGTAGATATCTGGCGCATATAAAAAGTCTTAGTTGTTTTGTTTGTTTGTTTGGGGGCATACTTTGTAGTGCTAAGGGTTTACTCCTGACTCTGCATTCAGGATTCAGTCTGGTGGACTCCAGGGACCAAATAGGGTGTTATGGATCAAACTCAGATCTGCCACATGCAAAGTAAGCATCCTACTTGCCGTACTGTCACTCTAGTTCGAAAAGCTCTTAGCTTGTTTGAAACATTTTAGTGGAAAAGGTAGGAAATATTATGGTTGAAAAGGGACAGGAATAAGAAAGAGGATGATAGTATTGAATAGCTAGCCATTTTTGTTTTGTTTGTTTGTTTGTTTTGTATTTTTTGGGCCACACCTGGAGGCACTCAGGGGTTCTGGCTCTGCACTCAAATTGCTCCTGGCATGCTCGGGGGACCATATGGGAGACTGGGGAACCAACCCTACCTCTGTGCTTTCACTCTGGCCCCTAGCTAGCCATCTTACTTTAAGAATGTTTCTATATAGGTGGCATTTAAAGAAATTCTTCTTCTTTCTTTTTTATAAAGAGGATTCTACTATATTTAAAGAGCAAAGAGGACATTCTAGAAAGAAACAAACAGGCAATGGCAAGAAGAAAAGAGGAAGTTCATTAAGAAGAAAAGTAGCCAATACGACTGAAGCTTAGTGAACAAAGAGAGAGAAATAGGTGGGGCATACCATGTAGGGCATTATAGATCATGACATAAGCTTTCTTTCTTTTATCTTTTTATAATTCAATGCTTTAAAATTCGCTCAAGTATTAAATACCTATTTTAAATATACTATCTACATTTGTTTTTGTTTTTTGTTTTTGGGCCATACCTGGTGATTCTCAGTGGTTACTCCTGGCTATGCGCTCAGAAATTGCTCCTGTGCTCCTGGCTTAGGGATCATCTGGGACACCGGGAGATGGAACTGTGGTCCATCCTGGGTCAGCAGAGTGCAAGGCAAACGCCATACAGCTGTGCACCGCTTCGGCCCCACTATCGACATTTTGATTCAATTTACTTATCTCTACAATAGTTTTTGCGATGGTCACAAGAAATTTTGTCATATATAGTGGAAGAATCCTGAATTGCTCCCATAGAACCTTTTCTGATCTCAGCAATCAAACTTACTCAGTAAACTATTAGTTTATTTTTTATTTCTAGAACTATTTGTTGTTGATATTTTATTACATAATTTTATTGAATATTATAGTCAGGTTAAAGAATATAATTTCTGTTTTTGAAGGCTCAGTTAATATTATCTTTCTCATCTTTGATCTATTGAAATTTCTTTCATCCTTCCTGATTGTGTAAAGTTTACCACATATGGTTCTTATTGAACTTACAAGATGATTCAGAACATGGCAATAAAATTCACTTTATTAGACTAACTTAATTACACTAAAATATATCAAAATTTGTTCTGGTTCATTATGCTTTACGTTTAGAGAATTGTATAATATAGTATTTAACTGGAATTTCTTCCTCATCTGTAAACTTCACTTAGTTTCTCACTATCTTTCACTTGATGGGCATTCTTTGTACAATAGATATTCCTTTGAGTTGACATAAGTATAGTTAACATCTGATACCAAATAAAAAATTTTTTTTTTGTTTTTGGGCCACACCCGGCAGTGCTCAGGGGATACTCCTGGCTGTCTGCTCAGAAATAGCTCCTGGCAGGCACAGGGGACCATATGGGACACCGGGATTCAAACCAACCACCTATGGTCCTAAATCGGCTGCTTGCAAGGCAAACACCGCTGTGCTATCTCTCTGGGCCCCGAATAAAATCTTTTTAAAGATAGCTGTTAAGTTTTTTTTATCAGAAATATTTTATTTGAAAAATAAATGATTCCTAAATTCCTAAATTGTCTTAAGAATAACACACAAAAATATCATATCTTTGTCTGCTGCTGCTAATCATGACAGCCCAGATGCGAAGACATTTATAGAAGAAAAACAGAAATGTACATTTAAAATGGAATAAAACAGCTAGTGATATGGTGTGTAGAATGCATTTTCTATGTAATCTTAGAATCTGGACTCTATCTATATGTAATTAACTTTCTATTAGTAATACACAAAATGTACATTTTCCTTACCATTGTTGACATCTGAGTGAAACAAATCTGTGGTACAGATATTAAAAGATCTGATGTCTAAGTTATCTCATTTAGAGCTAAGAATGAAGCTATAAGTTATTTAAATTACCTGGTTTCAAAGATAAGAGTATTTTATCTTTAAAATTAAGGGGTTGTAAATGTCATGTCTAAGACTCCTTACACCTAAAATACTGATAGAAATTGTATTTATCTGGAATACAAAGTTTTCTCTAATTTTGGTGGATATTGAAATAGATACATTAGTTCTCTTTTCTTATTCTACTGTAGTTTTCTGTACAAACTTTACATAAAGCACTGGAAAATTGGATCAATTTTTCTTTGGAATTGTCTAAGTCCTTTTAAAATATATTCTATTGCAGTGTTATGGTAGGTGCTAAAAATCACTAAAATTTAGATGATATTTTTAGGCCATTTTCTCCCATGAACAATTTTTTTGATATTGCATTAAGGTGTTTTGCAGGCATATAGAGTATGTGAAAAGATGTGCAGTCAATCTTCAGTCTTTTGGTATGCTCAGTTTGAATAAATAACAATTCTATCACAGAAACTTATCTGTGTATAATGTGTTGATTGATAAGTGTTTTTAGGTTTTGCAAAGTTTTTTTGTTTTTGTTTGTTTGTTTGTTTGTTTTTTTCTCTGGCCACAGACATTTAATGCTCAGGGGTTACTCCTGGCTAAGGCTCAGAAATTGCCCCTGGCTTGGGGGGACCATATGGGACGCCAGGGGATCTAACTACGGTCCTGATCCTTGGCTAGCGCTTGCAAGGCAGACACCTTACCTCTAGCGCCACCTCACCGGCCCCATGGTTTTGCAAAGTTTTTAAATGTATTTTTTAATAAGTAGAGCTAGTCCCTTTGTAGAAGTTGTTTTCTTCCATTATAAATTCTATTTTATTCAGAGATGAAAAAGATGGCCTCCAATGTCCAATTCCAGTAAAACTTTGATTAATTTTTCTTTGGGGGAAGGGTAGGTTTGCCAGTTACATTTGTGCCCAGTAATTATTCCTGTCTCTGTGCTCAAGTTCACCAAATCATTTAGGTCTTGGAGAAAAGAAATGAGACTAGTTGCTTGCAAGGCAAATATTTTGCCAAAAGCCTCTGTACAATCTCACCAGTCCCCTCCTATGCCTTTTCAATCCAGAGGATCCAAAACAAAACTGGTTACAAATATGTCAAATACCACATTTTAAAAAATGAATGCATTTTTCTCAATGATCTTTTTTATTTCATCCTTAAATTTTTGTTTTATTTGTTTTGGAACCACATTCAATTTTGCACAGGAATTAGTCCTGTCACTTAGGGAATAATATGGGGTGCAGGGAATCCAATCTGGGTCAGTCACCTGCAAAGCAAGTACCTTATTTATTGTATTATCTATCTGGTTCCTAAAAAGTATTTTAATACTATATTTATCTCACGTTCTCAATATGTATTTATTGACTTTCAACCAGTTAATTTTTATCAAAGTATCATTGATTCTTAAACAGATTACTTTACATGTGTTTCCATAAAGCTTCACCATAATTTTTGGTAGTTGGGTGATACTGAAATTTCATAAAAATTCACCATAATTTTTGTTATTCAGATGATTCTTGACTAGGATTTGATGGTTATAACAATAGCTGAAATTATGGGGGCCAGAGAGATAGCATAGAGGTAAGGCTTTTGCCTTGCATGCAGAAGAATGGTGGTTCGAATCCCGGCATCCCATAAGGTTCCCCCTACCCCCCTGCCAGGAGCTGTTTCTGAACACGGAGCCAGAAGTAACCCCTGAGCACTGCCGGGTGTGACCCAAAAAACCAACCAACCAAACCAACAAACAAACAAAAAACAATGCCTGAAATTAGAAACTTAGTGTCATTTAGCACTATTAATTATTGTAGAATACAATTAATAGTTTGCATGGAATGAATTTAGGCTCTGAATCTGCCTGCATCTCGTATAAAGATAAGTCTACAGAACTGTAGCATATTTTTATTGATAAAAGGAGTTATAGTCTCTAAAAAGCAGCATTCAAATAAGTAAGTTTATTTCAGTTTTGAAATTAAATAAAATGTACTATATGTTAATATGAATGGGTTTGAGTGTCACCGTCGCCCCAAAACTCTTCCTTTGTGACTACATTTCCTCCAAGTCAGTTAGATTGTTAAAAAAATAAGAGAATCTGGGTTCCAAATATTAAGCCCACAGCATTTCCTAGTGCAATACAGACACACGTTGTTGAACTTTCTCCTCTGTAGTTGGCTGTGAACACAATGTCTTGTTTGTTATTCTCTTTAATCCCTCAAGAAGTAAAAAGGATGCCCTCGGCCAGCTTAATAGTGAACAATCCATGTCTGTTGAGGAAAAGTAGTTCAGGGTATTTCTTGCATGCCATGAGTCTGTCTTCTGCCAAAATGTAACATCCTTGGGATCATTCCTCAATGGGCTGAGTTCACAGAGTCCTGAATGAAGCATGGCCTGCAGTCCTTTTGCGACGGACTACGATTCTAATAAATGAAACTTTTATATACAAATAACTATTTAAATAGTCTTCATATAAAGGAAACCATTCTGTACTTTTGTTCGAAGTGAGCTGAGTCCAATCACTTTACCATCTCACATTTAATTGTTGTGAAAACTTATCTCAAGGATTCTCTGTATCTAATTTTCACATTTTCTTCCAGAAAGTATCTGCTTCATGCAGGTGCTTTTGAACATGTTGCTTTTGCCGCCCCCCCCCCCCCCGGTTATATTAAGGGACAGTTGGTGTTACATTTATAGAGGTATCAGTGTGGTACTTGCCAAAGTGAGAAGCTTTGAGCTTGGGTATTCAAGCTTTGTAGTTCCTTCCTATATTTGTACTGGTGCCTGTGAAGTTCCAAAGGAAGTTTAAGAAAGAACACACCCAGGCAGAAAGAATGATGGAGAGAAAATGAACTTTATGAAAGGCTTTAGAAGATGGCATATTTCTATGCTTCCGTTTTATAAAATTACAGGAGACCCAGTTTTAGTCAAGTGATACAATATATTCTGAATAGAATAGCTGAAAGGAGCATAAACATAAATGTGGTTATATGAACATTAAGTAGAAACAAAAAATAAACACCAAATCCAAAGCCAACAACAACAAAATAGATATTCAATTTACAACATACTAGACACAGAGAGAACCACCTATACTAACAGCCTGGGGGGTAAAGGAGGGAGATATGGGATGCATGCTGAGAACTGGAGTAAAGGGAGGACAACATTGGTGTTGGGAACTCCCCTGATTCAATATCACTATGTACCTCAAATTTTACTGTGAAAGATTTGTAATCCACTTTGATTAAAATAAAAAAATTAAAAAATAAAAAAGTGGGTGGGATTCCCTGTCTAGGAGCTATAATTATAAATAAAATTAAAAAAGAAGAAAAAATTAAATAATAACCATTAGACTTTATATTAAAAGTTACAAATTAAAAAATAAATGTGGTACAATGCTTGCTTTGTGTTCTCTATTCTGTATTAGAAGGAAACATGGAATTTGCGGCATATGAGAGGGACAAAGAATGTATGAAATGGATTTGACACTTTCTGTATTGAGAAACAAGTCTTTCTCTGTAGGGAATAAAAGAATGAACTATTTGCTTCTGGAGGTGCTGGCTTAGAAGTATGTCCTAGTAGTTGGCATGTTGAAATAGATTCCTGACTATAATGTAGACTCCACCAAGCTAGTATATTATTTGCTCAAACCAAATAATCAGCTATTTAATATCTATGGCATTTGATAAGAAACATCTCAGAAATCCTAAATTTCAAGGTCAGTAGTACCTAAATTTGCTTCCATGACAAAATCTGCCTTAAAAAGCTGTGTTGTTTGTTTGTTTGTTTGTTTTTATTTTTTAAATTAGGGATATAAGCATTACCTGTAGAGTTTCTCATTTGGTCAGTCTAGACTGATAGTCTGACTGATAGTCAGAATTGTTTTTTTATTAAAGTTCTTCAATTTGAGCAGTGCTAAGAAAGCTGCAGTGATTTGGTATGACATAGAGGAGGGAGCTAGCCAGAAAAGCACTAGTTTTCTTTTATATCATACTGCAAACTGTCCCTTTACTAATCTGACAATAGTTATTAACTAAAACCAAATTTGAAAAGGATTTTTTTGCAAACCAGACTGTTCTCCATGTTTCAACTGTTAAGGAAAATTTCCAACCCAAATCAAACCCACTCAACATGCAACAAAAAGGATGTAAGAATTGAAAAACTCTCTTTATCTACTTGAATAATATAGATGAGTAACTTGTTTGTATATAGGCAAATTCTTTCAATCAAGAACAGCAAAACAATTATGAATATTATTTATCATGCATATGCAAATGTCTTTGAGCTAAAATTTTTGTTTTGGGCATGATTGGTTAGTGACTAGTATTTGTTACTGCTTTAAAACTGTTGACATTATTGTATCTTCCTGTGCAGGGGATAAAGGTCTATTGAATAGAACAAGGTTTCTTCTAAAGAATACTAGAAATGAAAAGAAGTAATATGGCCAATGTTTCCTTTGCAAGTATATTTATTTTTTTTAGGCCCAATGGAAAAAAAATTAATGCTGCATTTTCTACTTCTTTATAAGGATTTAGAGTTTGTTTTTTGTTTGTTTTTTGTTTTGGGGGGGTCACACCTGGCATCGCTCATTTGTTACTCCTGGCTCTACGTTCAGAAGTCGTTCCTGGCAGGCTCAGGGACCATATGGGATGTCAGGATTTGAACCACCGTCCTTCTGCATACAAGACAAACTCACTACCTTCATGCTATCTCTCCGACCCCTGATTTAGAGTTTTTTTTAATATAAATATTTATTTAAGCACCATGATTACAAACATATTCATAGTTGGGTTTCAGTTATAAACAGAATACCCTCCTTCACCAGTGCAACATTCCCACCACCAACGCCCCCCCCCTCCGTTGCCCCGCCCCTGCCTGTATCATGACAGGTATTCTACTTCTCTCATTCTTTAATATTGTCATGCCAGTTGTTAGTATAGTTATTTCGCAAACAGTGTTCACCACTCTTTGTGGTGAGCTTCAAATTGTGAGCCAGTCCTTCCGGCCCTTCCAGCCCAAACTCTATTGTCTCTAGGCCTTATTACAGTAATGTCTTTAATTTTTCTTAAAATCCATAGATGAGTGATACTATTCTCTCTCTCTCTTTCCCTCTGACTTATTTCACACAGCATAATAGATTTCATGTACAGAATTTTAAGAAGTTCCCCAAGTCATCCCCCATAAAAAATATATAGGAAAACTAAATAAATGGGGAAGAGGAAGAATTATAAAAAGGGTGTCTGGCAATGTGTTCATGTATAAAAACATGTGTCTATTTTTTTTACTCGATACTTTATAATGGAAAAATGGGAAGATAACCACAAGCAACAAAAGTGGTGATCTTTTCTTTATTGTTAATATTAAATACAATATCAATAAAGATGTATAGTCACAAATATATCTGTTAAAATTAAATCAGCTAAAACTTTCATAAATTAATAAATCATAAATAAAAGCTAGTTTTCAAGTCATGCATTATTACTTCTTAAGTAAGATGACAGTTCATTGCCAAATAAGAGGTGCCTTACTCCGATTTTTAAAAATCATATTGAATTAAATAAAAATTTTTGTGATTGGAATTATTATTTTAAAATTGAGAACTTTAGGGGTTTAGTTCTATCCAAATAAAAATTGATTATAACTGCTGCTAGGTTTACTTGGGTTTATCATAATTAAAGCTGCTGGGCATTTCAACATGAATATTGGCTAACATGGGTCTTTTCTTGGTCCCATGCCCCAAGGCTAAGAATAAAGTTACATCCCAATTAATTATTTGCATGGAAAGAAATAAAAATATAAATGTGGAGAATAAGCTAAGAATTTCTAACATATTTGTTAAATTGCTACACGAGAAGCTGTATCGTTACACAGTTTTAGACTTGTATTATATACCAACTACCATTTTGCATTCTTACTTTCCTCTATGAAGAATAAAGAACACTGGTATGACAAAATGTATTGAATTCATTAGGGGACCTTGATATACTTTAAAAACTAAAAAACAGTGATTCAGAAAAGCAGGTGGTAAAAAGTAGCCAGATGAACTGCTAGTACCTGGGTGGAAAGAATTATATCCAGATCTGGACTCCAAAACAGAGTTCTCAAGTGATGAAAGACTTTCAGAATAGTATTATTATTATTATTATTATTATTATCATTTTTAATGCAGGAAGACACATATATACCCCTAAAAAGTAAGTCTTTCCTTTTCTGTACTATAAGTTCAAAGTAGAGAAGAACTACAAGCATACAGAAATGCCTGTCTGCCTCTTCTAGTTTATTTTGCTGGTGGTCATCTGTGCTAGCAGGTATTCCTGTTGTTCCTAATCCTATTGCTAAATGGACGCCAGTAGTAACCCTGGGAATGTAAGACTTTCTCCTTACTTTGAAGAAGAGAGACCCTGAGCAGGAATTGGTAGAAGAAAGAGGAGTTTTTTTTTTTTTTCAGGTAAAACTAAAACTAAAAAGAGGAGGTCCCACTCACTCAACTCTGAAGTAGAAACTATATATAGCCTCCTACAAAAGTGGTCTGCCATTTTTTAACTTAGATAGAGCTTCTGAGGCAGATTGAAGCTCCAGTATCCTCTTGAATGGGCTCTTAGATATAAAATAGGCTTATTTTATAAGCTGTCACTATGCCACAAGGTGGTGTGAAAATGGATTTAAATGTCCAGCCCAGTGTCTGTTGCATAGCAAACAGATGTCTTTTTCTTTCCTTCCTTTACCCTAATTCTTAAGAATCTTAGAAATTGTTGAAAAACAATAGACAGATGGTCAGCTATAGATTCCTTGCACTCTTAATCATCACTCCACCACCACCCTGTCTCTTCCTCTTTTATCCACTGCCTCTTGGTGATGATTTCATTTCTTCCTCAAGGTGATTCTTGATGTTCTTTTTAACCTAATTCCACCCACATGTCATCTGCTTGGAGAGAGTGGGATGGAGGAAAGACACTGAGATTTGTTCACATCCTGCACCTGCCTGGGGCTGGACTCATCTATATATAGATTGAAACAAGCAGCAGGAATCTCTGAAATGTCAAGTCCAGGGAACACACAGGTCCCTTTGCTCCTTTTGAAACTGAGCAGAGTGGTGTCAATAGATTGGCATGCCACTGTTCTCAAAACCCAAGCACTGCTGCAGTGATGCCAGTCCTACTCTTTCTATCTGTGTTCACTCTGAGTTACCTGAGATTCTGGGACTCTATTCAAAGGCAGTCTGGGGGGTACTGGAAGTAAAAGAGCAGAATCTATGACTGAATTGTAGGATACAGAGTCCAGATAACTTGGATCAAATCCATCTTACCCATGTACAAGTTGTGTTACCTGTGGCAATCACATAATTGGAGGGAAGCCTTTGCTAACAAATCTTCCAAACAAATTGTATATTATATCACTGTCTTATTTAAAAGCCCAGTTCAATCAGTGAAAAAACATTATTCTTTCTATTGATTAGGCCAAAAGTTTCAGTCTTTTCTTTCTCTTTCTCTTTTTAGATATGTTACCCGCATATCTCCTCAGCCCTAACTCCAAAACCAAAAATTTAAATTCTACCATGTTCAAATATTCCTTTATTCCTAGGGCATCTTGTCTGAGAGGCCTCTCTGACCAACTTATCAGATCCATTTTCTCATTTTCTCAAATTTCATCCATAGTGCCTTTTTTTCCCAATGAATATACAATTATATTTCTCTTTTTGTCTCTCTCACTAGATGATTAGCTTTCTGATAACAAGGAATTTATATGTTTTGTTCATTACTATGTCCTCATCAATTAGTACACAGTCTGGTACAGAATCAGTCTTGTAAGGATGCATGTTAAAAGAAGCACTTAGCCCTTTGATTAAACCAGGAAATATATGTAAATCACCTAGCAGAGAACCTCTGTGTTTCTTTGTGTTATGCATTTTGAATCATAGGGAGTTTTTCTTTGATGCTATTCAGTAACGATACAAACTAACTTCAAATTCTAGGACAGTGTTCTGTGAGAATCTCCCTAAGGACAAGTTGATAAATCCCTTTTAGAAGGAAAGAAATATCAACCTTATTATGTCAAAAGCAATGTACAAAGCTTAAATATAAAGCCCCAGTGCTAATACTTGAATGTGATTTCTTGAGAACAGTGTACCTGAACATCCGGTGTTGAGCTCACACCTGGAGATTCTTAATGTCAGACTCACACCTGGCTGTCTGAGGCTGCTTTATGGCTAGGCTTTATGCATTGCTCAGTGGAACACTTGCACCACAGCAGTATATATGCTACCAACTGTTAGAGAATATACTGAGTCAGCAACATAGGTGGGGCTCAGGGGATCAAGAACTGAAAGAGAAAAATATACCATCTATATCCTAATCCTCTGGGAATTACATAGATTGCTTGAACATTCCAGTGTCAGATTAAAATGGAAATCCTAAACCTACTTCAGAATGGAATGGATAAAGACCATTGTGGTTCACTGAACAAAGGTAAGATGGAATCATGTACCTTTAGTTAGATGTATCAGAACCATCAAAACTACCAGAAGAGGTAGAATATCATGACAGATAAGAAACTTGGGTTTTTAAAGTTTAGTTTGAAAGAAACTTAGGCTTTTAAAGTTTAGTTTGACTATGCACCTTTTATAGATTCACACAAAAAAGTCTATTATGAAGGAGGCTAAAGCAGTATAGCATTAATATTTAAATTATCCAAATGCCCAGAATCTGTATTCAATTTGTATAATATATAAACTTCTTCTTGACTGACATGTATTAACTTCATTTTAATGATAGAAAAAGAGAATTAAAATTAATTTCTATTTTTTCCAAGACTTAGTGCTGAAGTGTGTCACTGCTTGAATGAAATATAGAAAAGGAAGATTATTAACATGTAAATTGACTTTTTTATTAAAAATTACCTGGAGATACATTAATGGATGAGTCCTTAGTTTAGGTCATTAAAATCCATAGGTGCATGCCAGATTTATAGTTAAAACTTTTGAGGATTGCATTATAGTGATGAAATAAGATAAAGTGTGACACTTGAAAGCAGCAAGAAACTTTTCTGGGACCATTTTAAAATTAATGAGTTATTTGAGTAATTTTTAATAAAAGGAGCTTACTAATTCTAGAAGACATAAAAGAGTGAATGACTTTGGCTAAATATATTAAACCATTTTTTAATATTTTTTCACTTTCTCCTCACTCATCTTTATCAGGTCAGTTTGCTTATCACATGCTCCAGAATGGACTTTAGATCATGCATTTAGAAACCTTATTATTTTACAAATTGATAAACTATAGCTCAAGGTTATTTCAATCATCAATTTAAATTCAGTTATATTTGACAGTGAAATATATTTTATTTTACAGAGTATTTGGGATCTCTACCTAACTATAGATGCTACTTGAAAACTCTGAAAATTTTTTCTGATAATTTGTTTTGGCTGGTAAGAGCACAGGGAGATTTGGCAGCTGATCAGAAAATTATGGTCTGTGTATACTTGTATTTAAATTTTTTATAATAATAAAAATTATTATAACCTCAAAACAAGAGAAATTTTAGAGTTTAGAATGATAGTACAGTAGATAATGCTTTTTACTGGCACACATCCTATATGGTTTTCTGAAAAATCTCAGAATTTATTCCTGAGTGCAGAACCAGGAATAATCCTGACAATTGCTATTTGTGGCCAACCAAGCTGAGAGAGAGAGACAGACAGACAGAGACAAAGAGAGAGACAGCGAGAGACAGAGACAGAGAGAGGGGACAGAAAGAGTCTTCAGCATTCCTTTCTGGGAGAATCTAAAGGACAAAAACAAGATTAAAAAAGGTAACTGAGGGAGCTAGCTATCTTTTAAAAATTTTTTTTTGCTATTTTTCAGGACCATACCTGGTGTAACTCAGGGGTTACTTCTGGCTCTGCACTCAGGAATTACATCTGGCAGTGATTAGGGGAATAAATGAGGTGCTGGGGATTAAACCCTTTAGCTGCTTACAAGGCAAATGCCCTACCCACTAACCCACTAAATTATCTGTCTGGTCCCTCAAAGGGCTTGTCTTAAAGCTGAATTTCAATAGCAATCATATTTTACTAGAGGAAGTGAGCAAAAACATGAAAAATGCAATTTTCCACATCTTACCTAAAACTGGAACACATGCCTAGAACTCAGTGTGCTAGAACACATTCTTTGCCTTATAAGGCCTGGGTTCGATCACTGTTACCACATGATACTCCCAGACACAGCCAGTCTTGAGCCACAAATATTGACTGTGAATAGCTCCAGAGATGTGGCCTGAATACCAAATTAACAAAAATGATTAAGGAAACATCAACTATCAGTGTGAATCAAAAAAACCCAAAATAATGATGATGGTGGAAAGGACTATAGAGACTATTGGGATATAGTCTTTCATCTCATAATGTTGCTGAGACATTAAATTTGAAAAATATTGACACAAATTTGATTGAACAATTTCTGCATGATTAAATTCGTGAATGTTAACTGACATCTGAAAATCGACATTCTTCAGTAGAACCGGGTTCTCTCATTGGTGGGAAAGAACATGGCCTATAGAACGGAAGTAGGAGTATTTGCAAATGTCCTGCCAGTATAGTTCTCTAAAAATTGCTGACTAGACAAATCCTTTTGGCATACTACAAAAAGTAATTTTTATACCCTTTGCAATGACCACTTCTGATGGGATGGTAAAATGGAAATTATTAACATGGGCAGTTTTCATTTTAAGCAAATGAATGACAAGAGTTTCTATTTTATGGAGATTCATTTTTGAACATCTAGAATTCTAAGGCCAAATTGAATGTATAAGTAATTCTGTTCTTTTTAAGTACCTTTAAAAATGTATAAAAGTTGATAGACTGCAGAGGCCAGCCGCGCCAACGGGGAGTAGGGACCCCCGGCGTCCATGGTGAGTGCACTCTTTTAGGGCGCTCACAGGTGGACGACCCGCAGCCGCCAGCCACCCTGCGCGCGACCCCCCCCATAGACTGCAGAGGCCAGCCGCGCCAACCTCCCCAGGCGTCCAGGGTGAGTGCACTCTCCTAGGGCGCTCACAGGTGGACAACCCGCAGCCGCCAGCCACCCTGCGCGCGACCCCCCCCCCCATAGACTGCAGAGGCCAGCTGGTTGGCACAGAGACCACACCACCTGTTGCCTCAACTTCCAGGCCCCAGAGTTCATCCCACCTGACCCGAGCGTAGACTGGGGAGGACATTCCCTAGTACCTAGTGGGCCGGAGTCACCTGCCCAGCTGGGACAGGTGGGACGAATAGACTAGGTGAGCTTGGGCCTGCCCCCTGGACCTTTAGGTAACCTAGAGCAACCTAGCCCCGAGCCCCAGAGTGGACCGGAGACCCCCCCTAGGGCTGAGAGCAGCTACCAGGAGGGCTTGACTGGGGGAATTTCTTCCTCGGTAACTCGGAGGAGCAGAGCTTCATTGACCCCCAGATAAGGGAGGGAACAGAGAGTCAGGCTCAACAGCGCCCGCAACCAGTGTGGCCAGAAGCGGAACTACACCTGCTGACAGAAATTAAGAGGAAGACTGACTTCCAAGTAGTAGAGGAGAGGAGAAAAAGGAGAGGAGAAACAGTGCCCCCCACCACTGTGGTCAGGAAAGGGCCAGTACTAGCTGCCAACAAAAGGGGAAAACAACTAACCAGGCCACATAAAGAGTACAGGAGGATCAAAACCTCAGCGAGTTCACCCAAAAGTCTCTCTAGAACCACCCTCAGGGAGGGAACCAACTCCCACACCACAGGGGATCAAAACAGGTGAAAATTAGAAGCACAGCACTCTAAAACACACCATTAAATACAAAGAAGTATGCGTAAATCAAGGAGATCACTAATATCTGGAGATATGGTGACAAACTCTTGCAAGCTTCCAAGTCCACCAAAACGCACAGATACACGAGATGAAGACCTAAAAGCAGCCATGAGGAAGGAAATGCAAGAATTAATAAAAGGAATGAGAGAAACCCTAGCTATCGAGTATAAGAAATCTATGGATGAACAAATCAACCAAATTAAAGAAGAAATGTTAAAGAACATGAGAGATTCCATACAAAAAGAAGTGAAGGAATTAACAGACAAAGTAACAAGCCTTACAAGCAGAAACACAGAATTGGAGAAACACATTGAAGAACTCGAAGGAAAACTGCAAACAAAAAATGATCAAGAAACCAACAAAGAAATAAAAGGCAAAGCACTGGAAGGAAAGGTCCAGTATCTAATGAACAAGGACAAAAGAAACAACCTAAGAATTGTGGGTATACCAGAAGGGGAGGAAGTAGGGAAAGGGGAAGAACAAGTAGTCAGAGAGATAATAGCGGAGAACTTCCCCACCCTCTGGAAGGATACTGCAATGCCAATACAGGAAATAAAAAGAGTTCCCAATAAGATAGACCCCAATAAACAAACACCAAGACACATGGTACTCCAATTGGCAAAAAACAAAGAGAAAGAAGAACTCCTTAAAGCAATAAGGAAGAAAAGAAACCTCAAGTACCAAGGTAGGGACATAAGAATCAAACCAGATCTCCCATTTGAAATAATTCAAGCAAGAAGACAATGGAATGACATATTTAAACGACTGAATGAAAGAAATTTCCAACCTAGGGTCCAATACCCAGCAAAACTTACATTCATATGGGAGGATAGACTAAAAACATTCTCAAACAAGAACGAATTTGAACTATTTGTGCAAACAAAACCGATCCTAAATGACTTACTCAAAGACAAATTACACAATCCAAACCCCCGATTGTAACAAAAACCACCCTACACAACACAACTACACAACAATCCTCTCTCTCAATAATGTCCCTAAATGTTTACGGACTAAACTCTCCTATTAAAAGACACATAGTAGAGAACTGGATTAGGAAAAATAAACCGGACTTCTGCTGTCTGCAAGAAACACACCTACAGATGCAGGATAAGCACAGGCTTAGAATAAAAGGATGGAAAGTAATTATTCAGGCCAATGGAAAACAAAAAAGAGCAGGGACAGCAATTCTTATATCAGACCAAATTGCATTCAACCTCAAGAAAGTGATCAGAGACAAAGAGGGTCACTACTTACTGATCAGGGGAACATTATATCAAGAAACACTAACCCTGGTCAATATCTATGCACCTAATGTAGAGCCAGCAAAATATGTGAGGCAACTACTGGCAAACCTGGAGAAACACATGAAGGGAAATGTGATAATAGCAGGGGACCTCAATACTCCACTATCACCACTGGACAGATCCACCAAACAGAAAAATAGCAAAGAAATAAGAGCTCTGAATGAAAAATTAGAAGATTTAGGGCTAATAGACTTATATAGAGCCCTCCACCCCCAGAAAGCAGAATACACATTCTTCTCAAGCCCACATGGAACCTTCTCCAGAATAGACCATATATTAGGATACAAAGCCAACCTATATAAGACCACAAAGGTAAGGATCATTAGAAGTACCCTCTCAGATCACTATGCCACAGAGCTCAAAATTGAGGTCAAGAAGAAGCAATGGAGAAAAACTAATACCTGGAGATTAAACAACATGCTGCTCAACAACAGCTGGATCAAAGAACAACTCAAGGAAGAAATAAAAAGATTCCTTGAGACAAATGACAATGAAGAGACAACATGTCAAAATTTATGGGACACAGCAAAAGCAGTAATTAGGGGGAAACTCATAGCAATACAGGCCTATGTCAAGAATCAGGAAAATAACAAAACCAACAGTTTAAAAGATCACCTCAAAGAATTGGAACATCAGCAACAGAGAAGTCCAACCACATCCAGAAGGCAAGAAATAATAAAAACCAGAGCAGAAATAAACAACATAGAAACCAAGAAAACAATACAAAAAATCAATGAGACCAGGAGTTGGTTTTTCGAAAAAATAAACAAGATAGACAAACCACTGGCAAAACTCACCAAAAAAAAGAGAGAAAACACCCAAATCAGTAGGATCACAAATGAAAGGGGAGAGATTACAACAGAACCCCAAGAAATACAACATATCATGAGATCATATTATGAACAACTATACTCAACTAGGCTAGAGAACCCAGTAGAAATCGATAGATTCTTGGAAAAACACCCTCTCCCAAGACTGGAAAAGGAAGATCTAGAAATCCTAAACAGACCAATCACCTCAGAGGAAATTGAAGATGTAATTAAAAAACTCCCTAAGAACAAAAGCCCAGGCCTAGATGGATTTACAGGTGAATTCTATCAAACATTTCAAGAAGACTTACTACCACTTTTCCATAGGCTCTTCCAAACCATAGAAAAAACAGGAATCCTCCCCAACTCCTTTTATGAGGCTAATATCACACTCATTCCCAAAGAAGGCAAAGACACTACCAAAAAAAGAAAACTACAGGGCCGGAGAGATAGCATGGAGGTAAGGCGTTTGCCTCTCATGCAAAAGGTCATCGGTTCGAATCCCGGCGTCCCATATGGTCCCCCGTGCTCGCCAGGAGCGACTTCTGAGCATGGAGCCAGGAGTAACTCCTGAGCACTGCCGGGTGAGACCCAAAAAAAAAAAAAAAAAAAAAAAAAAGAAAACTACAGACCAATCTCACTAATGAACATAGATGCAAAGATACTCAATAAAATATTAGCAAACCGAATCCAGCACTTCATCAAAAAGATCATACATCACGATCAAGTGGGATTCATCCCAGGAATGCAAGGTTGGTTCAACATACGCAAATCAATCAACATTATACACCACATCAACAACATGAAAGACAAAAACCACATGATCATATCAATCGATGCAGAGAAGGCATTTGACAAAATCCAACATCCTTTCATGTTAAAGACACTCAGCAAAATAGGGTTAGAAGGAACCTTCCTCAAGATAGTTACAGCTATCTATGAAAAGCCTACAGCCAACATTATACTCAATGGTGAGAAACTAGAAGCATTCCCACTAAGATCAGGAACTAGGCAAGGCTGTCCACTCTCTCCACTCTTATTCAATATAACCTTAGAAGTCCTAGCAATAGCAATCCGACAAGAGAAGGAAATCAAAGGAATTCAAATTGGGAAAGAGGAACACAAGCTATCTCTCTTTGCCGACGATATGATGATATACATCGAAAACCCTAAAGAGTCCACAGTAAAACTCCTAGAAACAATTAACCAATACAGCAAAGTGGCTGGTTACAAAGTCAATACACAAAAGACAGTAGCATTTCTATATACAAACAATGAAGTTGAGGAGAGAGAGATTAAAAATACAATTCCATTTAAGATAGTATCAAAAAATATCAAGTATCTAGGAATCAACCTTACAAGAGAAGTGAAAGACCTATACCAGGGAAACTTCAAAACACTCCAGAAAGAAATTGAAGATGATCTAAAGAAATGGAAGAACATCCCATGCTCATGGATAGGTAGAATTAACATAATCAAAATGACTATCCTACCCAAACTCCTATATAGATTTAATGCAATCCCTATCCAAATCCAGACACAATTCTTTAAAGAATTAGAACAAGCATTCACAAAATTCATCTGGAACCACAAAAGACCCAGGATAGCCAAACAAATACTAAAAAACAAGAAGCTGGGAGGCATCTCCTTACCTAACTTGAAACTATACTATAAAGCCATAGTAATCAAAACAGCATGGTACTGGAACAGAGACAGGACCTCAGACCAGTGGGTCAGAACAGAATTCCCAGACATAAACCCCCAGGTATATAGCCAACTAATATTTGATAAAAGAGGCAAGAATCTGAAATGGAACAAAGAAAGCCTATTCAACAAATGGTGTTGGTACAACTGGAAAACCACATGTACGAAAGTGAAAATCAACCCATACCTTACTCCTTATACAAAAATCAACTCAAAGTGGATCAAAGACCTTGAAATCAGACCCGAATCCATAAAGTTTATTGAGAATAAAATAGGCAGAACACTCGAAGACCTATATATCAAAAAGGTCTTTGAGAATGGAGCACCAATGGCAAGAACGTTAGCATCAAATATAAACAAATGGGACTACATCAAACTAAAAAGCTTCTGCATGGCAAAAGAAACCCTGCTTAACGCAAGAAGACAGCTAACAGAATGGGAAAAAATCTTTTCACTCAACATATCAGATAAAGGGCTGATATCTAGAACATACAAAGTACTCAGAAAGCTGAGCCCCCCAAAACCAAACAAAGCTATAAAGAAATGGGGAGACGAAATGAATAGACACTTCTCTGAGGAAGACAGAAGGATGGCTAACAAACACATGAAAACATGCTCACCTTCACTCATCATCAGGGAGATCCAAATCAAGACAACAATGAGATACCACCTTACACCAGTGAGGATGGCCCACATCAAAAATAATGGAAACAACCTTTGTTGGCGGGGATGCGGTATGAAAGGAACTCTCATCCACTGCTGGTGGGAATGTCCCCTAGTCCAACACCTATGGAGGAAAGTCTGGAGAGTGCTCAAAGAACTCAGAATTGAGCTGCCATTTGACCCAGCAATTGCCCTCCTAGGCATATACCCACAAGATGGAAGGACATTCATTCCAAAATACGTATGCACCCCACTATTTATCGCAGCACTCAGTATAATAGCCAAATCTTGGAACCAACCTAGGTGTCCAACAACGGATGAATGGATCATTAAGATGTGGTACATATACACAATGGAATACTACATGGCAGTTAGAAATGATACAATCACAGACTTTGCAGCAACGTGGATGGACCTAGATCATGTTATGTTAAACGAAGTAAGCCAGAAGACAAAAGATAAACACAGAATGGTAGCACTATTCTGAAACACCTAGAACATATATTTTATACACAACTAATACCTAACAATCATATAACAGGGTTTAACAGGGTAGAAACTCCGATCACTGTAATAGTCAACATATACGTGGGAGCAGTGTCCAAAATACATGAAAAAGGAACAATGCAAACTCTTGACTGCACATTATACCACAAGGAAAACAGCAACAACAGAAACAGCAACATGGAGAGAACAGGTATGTAACCAGACTCCTACAACAAAGGCCCACAATAATCCCTTAGAGATCGTAAACAGGAACACAAGTATAGAACACCGCGGGAAATCACGTAATGCAATGGCAACATACCATAACACTACGTTTTAATCCCTTTACCTTACTATATTTTAAAAATAACCTCTCAGCTTTTCTTTCCACAGGCGCCCTTAGATACAAAGGGCGGACAAACTAAGATGGCAATTCGGGATACCACACGAGATACCATACCTTGCTTGCACTATGAGACGGCCACGAGAAAACTCTTTAACATACACTTTATCTCTAGGTTAAACCTTCTTTTAGGAATCGAAGCACGTGGCCAGTCAGACCACCAAAGCAGTACCTGCGATGTACAGACCTAAACTACAGGCTCTAGTCATCGAACACATTCAACCAAACCAGCATTCCCTTGCTATTCTCTCCTTTCTTCTCTCTATTTTTTTTCTCTTCTCTTTTCTTTTTCTCTTCTACTCTTCTCTTTACTTTTTTCCCTTTCTCTTCTCCCTTTCTACAGTATTTTCTCTTTTCTCTTCCTTCATACCCCTCCCATATACCTTCCCCTTTCTCCCCCCCGGAAATCCAACTATCCCTTCACCCCTCAATCCCATCCAGATCTCCCACCATATTAAAACTCTCCACCCTCAGTCCTTAATCTTTTAGGCATCAAGATCGACCTCCTACCCAATGAACCAGTACCCAGCACCCAGGCGAGGGGACACCCAACCGAACCCACACATCGTCTCCTGCAAGAAAAGACAGCCAACTCCCCTGTGGACACATGCTGCGAGACCCTCCCTACCAACTCCCCCTAACATGGACTGTTTCTTGAAACCGGACTTAGGTCCAATAGTATCCCCAATGCAAGAACTCTTCCAAGACCTCCCAGCTGCAAATTTTTACCAATCTGAAGGGGGGCAGGGGGTGTGATTGGAAGATGCCTGGGAACCCACACACCACAAGAAAAATCCAAAAGACAATGGGAAAACTGTACTTCCAACATAGGCATAAGACCTGTAATACACCAACTCTTTACCTGTTCTCTCCCAAATGCAAAGTAGTCTTTTGCACCACGTTGGTCCTTTAAAAACTTCGCTAACTCATTTTATTTTATTTTTTTTTTTAATTAACTTATTTATTTAAATGTTTGCCTTACATATACATTTGTGGGCACATACACTTTTATTTCCTTTTTTTTTTTTTTTAATCGTCTTTGGGTATGTGACCTATCTCTGTTACCCACTCTGTCCACCCCAAATACTCCGATATATAATGGAGCACCACTTCCCCCTGCAAAGGCACACTAAATAAAGGGGAAATCTTACATATTTAAAAAAAAAAAAAGAGCTCTTATCTACTAGAGATAGGAACTCATAGTTGTTTACAATACAGGGTTATCTCCTACCTTGAAAATATGTCAAGTGGAATCAACCTAGACCTCAGGTGATTAGATACCATTCAACCAGCCTTGAACCCTAGATCCCAGACATAGAAACGGCACAGCTCCCCACAACAGCTGTAAGAAACAATCTCCATCTGGGACAGCCTTATTACTGCAGGGTCAACAACAAAGGCCAGCTCTAACATGATATCTCGACAATGAGGAAAATGTGAACAACTTGACCTTAGAGCAGTTTAGCCTACCTCACCAGCTAACGACAAGACAAAACCAGAAGACGCGGCACCCTTTGGTAGGTCCAAAAGCCAAGATCGTGATTTACAGATGACTGGATACTAGAACCACGACCAGACTGTATACATCTTGGAACCAATAAAAAAGCCCTTTTCTAGGGTTTGAACTAAGACCTGCACAATAAGCATGATCCCCAGTCCCAAAGGTCCGGCAGAGACAATTGTAACGGAAAGGGGCTTCTGGAAGAACAAAGAAAGACGCTATCCTAGATGCCTTCCTAGGTTCAGCGCAAAGACCAAGATCACCAACCACAGAAGATGGATTAAAATGGCACTGAGGTAACAGAACCTCTAGATTCACAAAGACTGACTTCACCATAAGTCCCACCTCAGGATATGTACAGATACTGGGACTGCTAAACACAGAGCTCTGACGGTATCACACTGGACAGAGCAGAAGCCTTCCACACACCAAAAAAAAAAAAAAAAAAAAAAAAAACCACAACCTGGAGAGTAATGATCCTGAGCAAAGACTAGAGCTGATTCCATGACAGTATACTCCAAGGACGGAGAAACCCCATATCTTATAGGGCAAGTGAATTCCTTTTCGAATGACCCCAATATTTACTGTGCCAGGGCAGGAGGGAAAAAAAAATACAAAAAACACAAAACCTTGGTTATGTATATATATATATATATATATATATATATATATATATATATATATATATATATATATATATATATATATATATCTTACCTTCATTTATTATTGTTATTATTATTTTTATTTACCTAGCTATTTTGGTCGATTCCTCAGTTTGGATGTGATTATTGAAATTGTTGGCCCCAATTATTCTTTTTTTTTTTCTTTTCTTTCTCTTCCTTTCTTTTCTTTCGTTATGTGCTACGCCATGTTTCTTATTTCAAGACCACGGCGTGTTTTTTGTTGGTTTGTGTTTGTTTTTAGTTTGTTTTGGTTTGTTTTTTATCTGTTTTTTTGTGGTGCTTATCGTTATAGCTGGAGTCCTCACTGGATATTTGACACTTCTTTTGGTACTGGTGGAGTGTTTCAACTTCTTTTTCTCCTTCATTTCCCAAATCGATGATGAGAACCTCTAGAAGGATTCTGCCCATTTTTGGGGTATTAAACTCTTACCCCGGTTTATTTATTTTCTCTTTTTCAGGCAAAACCACGCAACTTGAACTAGCTACCCCTGCCCCTACTTAGAGGGGGAAATAAGGGAGGCATCAAGACCAAACTGATGCAAGACTACTAAGTAGTTGATTAGAGACAGAGGGGACCACATATTCTAGCCGCCCTGGGGGTGAGGGAAGAGGAAATGGGAGGTAAGACAGAAACGGGGGTGTAGGGAGGACAATTTGGGGATGGGAATCCCCCCTGATTTTATGTAAATATGTAACTAAAATATTATTGTCAACAATATGTAAGCCACTATGATCAAAATAAAAATTATATTAAATAAAAAAATGTATAAAAGTCAATTAGTGAGAAATTTGTGAGAGTATATGTTGTAAGAGCACAGTTTTAAGCACACTATTTAAATTGAAGACACTAATCATTGTCATTGCTATTCATTTTTGTTATATTTTGTAGTCCTAGTGACTGAATCCAAGTCAAATGCATTCATTTACCACTAATCCATATCCACAGTCCCTCTATTTTCAGTTTTATATTAATGTGGAATTTGGGAATGAACCACTCATGCATGTTCATGCCTAAAAACAGAAAAATGGTTGAATATCAGAAAGAATTCATTATGTTAAAGAGTAGAACTATGGTCTGTATTGATCAGTGAACTAATATCATAAAATAAATCTAAGGATTCCATTTTCAATAAATTAAGAACTTGAGAACACTGAAGTAGTGTCAGAGCTTTACCTTATTGTCTTTTTGTTAAATTTTGTTCTTGTACAATTGTACTAAGACGAAGTTTATTTCAGTTTAACTTATATTTAATAGTCATACTTTCAGTTCATTCTCTGGCAGAAAAGTTACTCACAGCACAGCAAGTAGCAAGAATGACAATAAATGCAAAGTTATGGGTAAAAAGCTGAAGGCTTCCTGAAGCAATATTTATGTCTCAAGCTTATTCCCATCAAGAATTGGGATGTTTCAGATTGGTAGATAATTTTGTCTATCACATATCTACCAAATTTTGTGATTTCTATATTTGAGTACAGATTTATTTGTCAATGCCTTACATAAATTTGATTATGAATGATGACATTTATTATAAAATAATATAATAATTATTTATTTACATTTTCATCCAGTAATGTTTTTAATATTGGGAAAATAAGAGTTTCTGTTCATCAAATGGGTGAAGATATGTGTCAGCTAGAACTTTTTATGAACCATGAAGAAAGATGTCTAAATTCATACTATTACCTAATTAAAGCATTTTTTTCAAACATAATCCCAAAGTTCTGCACTGGTTATTGTTGGTCAGTAATAAAATTACACATAGATATGAACTCTAAAGCAATTATGAAAAATAAATAAGCAGTATCGTTTTTAGATATGATAAATACTTTGCCTCTCAATTAAGTTATGTTACTAAAAGTGGAATTCACTGTTAAAAAGTTAAAATATTCCGAGAAGGAACTTGCTAAAGACTGAGGAAGAAAGAAACAATTTTATGATTATTCTGTGTTTAAAATTTTAAAAGCAAATCACATTTAAAATGCCATAGGATATTATAAACTATTATAAACTTTCAAAGCTCAGAGTATTCTGAGTAGCGATTTTGCATTCTAAATCATCTGCATTTTTATATTTTCTTGTATTTTTTAAGTTAAGAAATTAGTGAACAGATCTCAAAATTATTAGATATAGCAGTTTAATAGGAAGGAAAGTTTATTTTGGAATACTATAATATCGCAAAAATTTCTTCTTAAAATAGTAATTTCATGGAGTTAATTATTTCTTCTGAATAATCACTATATTTAAAAAAAGCTATTATATTAGGGGCCGGAGTGATGCACAGTGGTAGGGTGTTTGCCTTGCATGCAGCTGACCCAGGACAGACCTCGGTTCAATCACAGGTGTGCCATATGGTCCCCCTTGCCAGGAGCCATTTCTGAATGCATAGCCAGGAGTAACCCCTGAAAAAAATAAGCTATTAAATTAATTTTAGAAAAACAATAGATATTTCTTGTAGATTTAGGAACAGAAATGCACTATTAGACTACAACTTGATGAAATTTAGGGAAAAAAGACAATGAAAAGATTGAGCTACTGATTAAATAACCCTGGAATGACGCCACTTACACAAATGGAATCATATGGAAATCTTTAAGATCATTATTTTCTAAGCTTTGAAAATACTCAAACCTTAAACTTTTTCCCTACAACTTAAACTCTCTCTCTGACTTGAAAAAATAAGTCTAGTATAGTAGAGGAAGGTAATGGACTGATTGTAATTATCTTAATCAGAATAGACTCTGCTTTTGTAAGCTTGTAATTGACCTTTTTAACATTCTCTACTAATGGAAAAGCTCCAGGAATTTCTTGTCTTTTTTTTCAAAACATAGTCTTTTAGTTTGTTATGCTTATTTAATCACTATATTTGTAATAGTTTCTAGAATAAATACCTAATGGCATAATTAAATTAAAATGGCTCATTATGAGAAAAATTGTGATATGAATATTTCTGCTTAGTTTTTTTTTTTAATGTAATTTTTATTTTGATCATAGTGGCTTACATATTGTTGACAATAATATTTTAGGTATATATTTACATAAAATCCGGGGGGATTCCCATCCCTAAATTGTCCTCCCTACACCTCCGTTTTTGTCCTACCTCCCTTTTCCTCTTCCCTCTCCCCCAGGGCGTCTAGAATATGTGGTCCCCTCTGTATCTAACCTACTACTTAGTAGTCTTGCATCAGTTTGGTCTTGATGTCTCCCTGATTTTCCCCTCTAAGTGGGGGCAGGGCTAGCTAGTTCAAGTTGCGTGGTTTTGCCTGAAAAGGTGAAAATATATAAACTGGGGGTAAAAGTCTAATACCCCGAAGATGGGCAGAATCCTTCTAGAGGTTCTCATCATCGATTTGGGAAATGAGTGAGAGAAAGAATGTGAAACACTCCACCAGTACCAAAAAAAGTGTCAAATATCCAGTGAGGACTCCAGCTATATCGATAAGCACCACTAAAGACAGATAAACAAAATAAAACAAAACAAACAAAAACCAAAAACAACAGTTTTGTTGATTGAAATATTCCAAGCATACACATCATATTAACATTTTATAGCTGATTTTTATAATTCATTCTTTACTAAAACCAATGATTACTATACTTTCTGTGTTTAATAAGATTACCTTTTATGTCATTTGTAACATGTGCTTCTATCAACTTCTCCTGGAATATTATGTATTTAATATTCAAGTTCGGCAGTTTGTGATATAGAGTAACTTATAGAATGGTGGGTAGTACTATTGGGGTCTCTTTAGCTGTATGACTGATCTCTTATAAGCACTAATATAGATTCAATGTAATGTCCATTAAAAATCCTAGGTGTTTTGGTTGTTGTTGTTTTACAATGACATGGAACAAACTACTGATGTTTATATGGGACCTTAAAACTCCCTGAATATCCAAACAGACTATTGAGGCCTTCCATTTTCCATTTAACTAAGACACCTCCATTTCTATCCACATTCCAGCAAACTGTATGGTTTCATCTTTTCTTACAATTGCATAATATGTCATTGTGTTTAAAATCAGAAAGGTGTTTCTCAGTATTCTCAGAGTGTTCACTTCCCAACAGCACCACTTTGGTCTGGTGAACCTACCTGCCATTTATACCCTTTTTATCCTAAGAAAAATAATGCATATTATCATTGTAGCTCCTTCATATAAACTATTTCTGATTTTTTATTTCCTATACTAATATGCTTAATGCTAGTTTGATTATGAGTCCAGACTGAAAAACCCAAAGGGCTTATAAACTGTCAGGTTCTTCTATTGAATTGTAAGTGAATGACATGAACATGGTGGCCAAAGATTTCTTCACAATTTAACATAATATACTAATAAAACAATGATAGTAAATACTCTGCCTTTATATGGTGGCTGTCAATGACAAATTAAATAATGAATTAGATAAATTCGAAAACAATGATAATTAGTCACAAGCCAAAAAGTATCTGGGAATTCTTTTTGTGTGTGTGTGTGTGTGTGTGTGTGTGTGTGTGTGTGTGTGTGATTTTTGGGTCACACCCGGCAGTGCTCAGGGGTTACTCCTGGCTTTACACTCAGAAATTGCTCCTGGCAGGCACGGGGGACCATATGGGACGCCGGGATTCGAACCGATGACCTTCTGCATGAAAGGCAAACGCCTTAACTCCATGCTATCTCTCCGGCCCCACAAGCCAAAAAGTAAAACAAAACTTAAAGTGCTCATACTGAAAGAACCTTCGTCAAATCAACTATTAGAAAATATTCTATTTATTATTATAATTATGTTTGGGGAGATTGGGACATATCTGTGTTCAGAGGTTACTCCTGGATCTAAGTTCAAAAAGTACTTCTGGCAGGCTAAGGGAACCATATGGGATACCTGGGATCACACCCCAGTTGGCCACTTGCAAGACAAATGCCACAATAGTTGTGGCATCTCTCAGGCCCTGGAAAGTAGTTTTTAAAATTAGTGAATGCCCAGGGACACAGGTCATTTATTAAATCATATGCTCAAGTGTGCCAGGCTCTGGGTTTTATCCCTGCAGTGCATGCCACCCCATCACTTCAGCACCCGCTACTTCCCCATTAAGAAACAAGATTATCAATTACAAATTTCTATCAACCAAATTTGAACAAAGTCCAGCAAACTAATTTTTATGTGATCTATGGCTATGAATGACTATTATATAAATTTTAGGTTACTGGTGAAGAAAATAAATTTATAATATGAATACATTATGAAATTCAAAACTCTGGTTACATAAATAATTTTATTGGAACACAACCCTATTCATTTATGTATTATATATCCCTGCTTTTTTGCTACACTAACAGTTGAATAAGCTGTGTTGAAAAGCTGTGAATAATTATAACTATATGTTGCAAAGTCTGAAATATTCACTATCTGACCATTTATAGGAGAGTTTGCCAATTTCTGATGATGTTTGATGAAAGATAAACATTTCTTTTTATAGTAACTTATTTTGTTACATATTTATTATGAATTAATTTGATGAAAGAGTATGAAGTCAGAGTTTGCAAAAAATACCAAAGTAGATTGAGAGAAATAGGTAATTTGTAAACATATCCTGTGATACTTCTGGATTATATCATATTTAAAACCTTTATATTATATTGACATTTATTCTAACATTTAAGCTTTTGTTTCTAATTATCTGCTAATTAGATTATATTATGAAATAACAACAGTCAACAATACTATATAAATTTCAGTATTGATATATTACTATATAGTATATATACTATATATGTGTGTGTATATATATATATACACACACACACACACACACACACATATATATATATATATATGGTTTGGGGTCACACCTGGAGGCACTCAGGGGTTACTCTTGGCTCTGTGCTCAGAAATTGCTCCTTGCTAGCTTGTTGGGGGACCATATGGGTTGCCGGGAATCGAACCATGTCTCCTAAGTTGGCTGCATGCAAGGCAAACACCCTACCACTGTGTTATCTCTCCAGTCCCAAATTTCAGTAGTGATATTAACCTTGATAAATATTTCCAACATACCCTACTTTCCACCTAAGGTCAAGTTATATCATCTCTTTAATGATCATTCTCTCATTTAAACTCCAGATCAAACAAAACTGAATATACCAGAATAGTTACATTTTTCTTTACCAATTAGCACTTGAATACAGTCCTCATGGTACGTATCTGTCCTATATATAAACATCCCACATAGACTGAAATTAGTTTTCTGAAGGCAAATAGGCATCTAGGGTAAAATAAAGAAAAATTATGCTAAATGTTTCACCTTAATAGAATCTGACCCCCTGCTAAAATTTTCTCAAATATTGTTCTAAAAATTGCTGGTTTGAGTATTGGAATGGTATACTATTGCTCAGAGGTATATTTATGACTAGGTTTAAAATGGAAGTGCCAACAGGTTTAATTAAGGTACTGCTTAAGAGGGCATAGCACATTATCAATATTGCATGAAAAAATACCAATCAGCTTCATATATTTAGTACCATTAATATTTTCATTCTCATTAAAATAAAATTATATTTAATTTTTTGTGAAACACAGCTAACATTATTTTAAAATTATTGAAGCACCATGAATTATAAAGCAATTTATAGTTGAGTCTCAAGCATATAATTTTCTAACACCTCACCAGGGTGAACTTCTCTCCGCCAGTGACCCCATTATCTCTCCCAACCCTCACCCTGGCTTCTTGACAAGCACATTTTTAAGTTTGGTTGTAGTTATATTGGTTCTTGGTATATATGTGTATGTATATATTACATATACCAAATATAAATATACCTTTCATATATAGACAAAATTGTATATCTTATATAACTTATAATAAAAGTTTAATTGAATAACTGTGAGATACCCAGATACAAAGTTATTCATGATTGGATTTCAAACAATGTTTTAACATCCATCCCTTCACCAATACACATTTCCCATCACCAATGTCTTCAATTTCCCTTCCACCCATCCTTCCCTTTGCCTGCCTCTATAGCAGACATGTTTTTCCCTCTCTAGCACCCTTCATTTTTTTCCTTTTAGGCACTGGTTTGCGTTATTATTACTGAAGTATATCTTGCATATCACTTTACCTCACTTCAGTGTCCACTTCTTTCCCAGAGTGATAATTTCAACTATCATTATCATAGCGTTCCCTTCTCTGCCCTAACTGCACTGATCCACTCTATGTGGCAATGTCCCTACCATGGACCAAAACTTTTGTCCTTAATCTATATTTTCTTTGGGTTTATTACCATGCTATCCTTTCCTTATACCCCCAAATAATGTAATAATTTTATATCTACCCACCTCCTGCTAATTCATTTCACTCAGAAAATACTATCCATACATGTATAAGACAATTTTATGACTTAATTTTCTTAACAGTTATACAGTATTCCACTGTGTACCACAGTTTCTTTATCCCTTCATCTTTTCTTGGACACTTGGATTGTTTCCAGAATTTAACTATTGTGAATAGTGATGAAATCAACATAGTAATGTAGAATGTCCATATTCTTTCCCCAAAAGTCTGAACCAGTTGACATTCCTACCAGCAGTGAATAATAGTCACTTTTCTTTTGAATCCATGCCTGTACTGGTTATTCTTTTTTGTATTTTTATTTTTGGATGAAGTTTTAACATTGTAATTAACACATAGTTGTATCAGAATTGACAATATATAAATAATATATCATTAGAAGCCAATCAACGTAGGGCATAGAATGTTCCGAAATGAAAAATAGTGGAATTTTGTGATTCATTATAATATTATTATTCTGAGGGGCTGGAGAGATAGCATGGAAGTAGGGTGTTTGCCTTGCATGCAGAACGATGGTGGTTCGAATCCTAACATGCCTGGTAGGGGCAATTTCTGAGCGAAGAGCCAGAAGTGACCCCTGAGCGTTTTTAGGTGTGACCCCCCAAATAAGATTATTTACCTGAGGGGCCATTGAGGTGGTGCAAGGGGTAGGGCAGGGCATTTGCCTTGCATGCGCTAACCTAGGATGGACAGCAGTTCAATTCCCCAGGTATCCCATATGGTCCACCAAGCCAGAAGTGTTTTCTGAGCGTATAGTCAGGAGTAATCCCTGAGCTTCACCAGGTGCAGGCCAACCCCCCCACCAAATAAAAGAAAAAAATTATTAACCTGGGCTCAAAATACAGCTAATATCTTTTGGGGAAATGTTAGGGCATGGCCTAACTCATTGTTTACAGCACAGTAATTTTAACATGGACTTAATGTAATTTAAATAATCAATTTTATAAAGCTAGTTCCCTGGCCTATGACTGTGTTTGGCAAACTCTTTCCTCTCCTTCAACATGTGTGTTCTAACTTCCTTTGTAGTTTTTTTTCTTTAATTTGGTTTTATTTGGGTTACAGCATAGATGTTTCAGAGGCTGCGTTTCTTTAAATCTTTTCTTAGTATAGCTGTGATTTTGATACTATTGGATGCAGTGAGTGGTGGTACGTAGAGTGGGAAAAGTATCCTAAAATAATTAGCTTGATTAGAGTAGATATTAATCTGCCTTCTTTATATCTATTATCTGGCAGCTTGAAGTTATTGCTAGTGCTGCAAAAGTGGTTTCATTTTTTTTTAATTATCTTTATTTAAACACCATGATTACAAATATGATTATAGTTGTATGATTACAGTCATGTAAAGACACCCCCCTTCAGCAGTGCAACATTCCCACCACCAATTTCCCAGATCTCCCTCCTCCCCACACCCCTACACCTGTACTCGAGACAGGCTTTCTACTTCCCTCATTCATTCACATTGTTATGATAGTTTTCAGTGTAGTCATCTCTCCAACTGCACTCATCACTCTATGTGATGAGCTTCATGTCATGAGCTGCACCTACCAGCCCTCATCTCTCTTGTCTCTGAGATACTGTTAAAAATGTCTTTCATTTTTCTTAAAGCCCATAAATGAGTGAAACCATTCTGTGTCTTTCTCTCTCCCTCTGACTTACTTCACTCAGCATAATAGATTCCATGTACATCCATGTATAGGAAAATTTCATGACTTCATCTCTCCTGACAGCTGCATAGTATTCCATTGTGTACCACAGTTTCTTTAGCCATTCATCTGTTGTAGAGCATCTTGGTTGCTTCCAGAGTCTGGCTATTGTAAATAGCGCTGCAATGAATATAGGTGTAAGGAAGGGATTTTTGTATTGTATTTTTGTGTTCCTCAGGTATATTCCTAGGAGTGGTATAGCTGGATCATAAGGAAGTTCAATTTCCAGTTTGTGAAGGAATCTCCATATCGCTTTCCATAAAGGTTGTACTAGATGGCATTCCCACCAGCAGTGAAAAAGAGTTCCTTTCTCTCCACATCCCCGCCAGCACTGCTTGTTTTCCTTTTTTGTGATGTGTGCCAATCTCAGTGGCTTGAGGTGGTACCTCATAGTAGTTTTGATTTGCATCTCCCTGACGATTAGTGATGTTGAACATCTTTTCATGTGCCTTTTGGCCATTTGCCTTTCTTCTTTTTCAAAGTGTCAGTTCATTTCTTCTCCTCATTTTTTGATGGGGTTAGTTGTTTTTTTCTTGTATAGTTCTGTCAGTACCTTGTAAATTTTGGATATTAGTCCTTCTTCTGATGAGTATTGGGTGAATAATTTCTCCCACTCAGGGGGTGGCCTTAGTATTCTGGGCACTATTTCCTTTGAGATGCAGAAGCTTCTCAGCTTAATATAGTCCCATCTGTTTATCTCTGCTTCCACTTGTTTGGAAAGTGCTGTCTCCTCCTTAATGATGCCTTTAGTCTCAATGTCCTGGAGTGTTTCACCTACATGCTGTTCTATATACCTTATAGTTTCAGATCTGATATCAAGGTCTTTAATCCATTTGGGTTTTACCTTTGTACATGGTGTTAGCTGGGGGGTCTGAGTTCGCTTTTTTGCATGTGGCTAACCAGTTGTGCCAACACCACTTGTTGAATAGGGTTTCCTTGCTCCATTTAGGATTTCTTGCTTCTTTATCTAAAACTAGGTGATTATATGTCTGAGGAACCTTCTCTGAGTACTCAAGCCTATTCCACTGATCTGAGGGTCTGTCTTTATTCCAATATCATGCTATTTTTATAACTATTGCTTTTTAATACAGCTTAAAATTGGGGAAAGTAATGCCTCCGATATTCCTTTTCCAAAGGAGTGCTTAAGCTATTTGAGGTTGTTTATTGTTCCAAGTGAATTTCAGAACACTTCTTTGAAGAATGTCATGGGTATCTTTAGAGGAATTGTGTTAAATCTGTACAATGCTTTTGGAAGTATTGCCATTTTAATGATGTTGATCCTGCCAATCTATGAGCAAAGTATGCGTTTCCATTTCCGTGTGTCTTCTCTTATTTCTTGGAGCAATGTTATTATTATTATCATTATTATAATTATAATTATCATTATTATAATTATTATCATTATTAGTGTATAAAAAGGCCATTGATTTTTGTGTGTTAATTTTGTAGCCTGCCACTTTGCTATATGAATCTATTATTTCTAGAAGCTTTTTGGTAGAATCTTTAGGGTTTTCTAAGTAGAGTATCATGTTATCTGCAAACAGTGAGAGCTTGACTTCTTCCTTTCCTATCTGGATTCCCTTGATATCTTTTTCTTGCCTAATCACTATAGCCAGTAATTCCAGTACTGTTGAATAGGAGTGGTGAGAGAGGACAGCCTTGTCTTGTACCAGAATTTAGAGGGAAGAATTTTAGTTTATCTGCATTGAGGATAATATTTGCCACTGGGTTTTGGTAGATGGCTTTAACTATATTGAGAAAGGTTCCTTTTATTCCTATCTTGCTGAGTGTTTTCATCAAGAATGGGTGTTTAACCTTATCAAATGCTTTTTCTGCCTCTATTGATATGACCATTTGATATTTATTTTTCTTGTTGTTTATTTTGTGTATTATGTTGATAAACTTACGAATGTTAAACCAGCCTTGCATTCCTAGGATGAAACCTACTTGATCAAAGTGAATGATCTTCTTGATGAGGCACTGGATCCTGTTCGCCAGGATTTTGTTGAGGATCTTTGCATCTGTATTCATCAGGGATATTTGTCTGTAATTTTCTTTTTTGGCAGCATCTCTATCTGATTTTGGTATTAAGGTGATGTTAGCTTCATAAAAGCTGTTTGGAAGCATTCCTGTTTTTTCGATTTCATAAAAGAGCCTGGCCAGGATTGGTAGTTCCTCTTGAAAGGTTTGAAAGAATTCATTTGTGAATCCATCAGGGCCTGGGCTTTTGTTTTTGGGCAAATTTTTGATTATGGTTTTAATTTCCTCAATAGTGATGCGGGTGTTTAGATATGCTACATCTTCTTTATTCAACTGTGGAAGGTTATATGAGTTAAAAAATTTATCCATTTCGTCCAGGTTCTCATATTTATTGGCAAAGAGTTTCTCAAAGTATTCTCTGAATAATCTTTGAATCTTTGCAGTAACTGTAGTGATCTCCCCCTTTTCATTTCTAATACATGTTATCAAGTTTCTCTCTCTTTTGCTTTGTGAGTTTTGCCAATGGTCTATCAATCTTGTTTATTTTTTCAAAGAACCAACTTCTGCTTTCGTTGATCTTTCTGATTGTTTTTTGGGTTTCCATTTCATTGATTTCTGCTCTCAGCTTTGTTATTTCCTTCTGTCTCCCTATTTTTAGTTTCTTTTGTTGATCATTTTCTAATTCTATAAGCTGTGTCATTAAGCTATTCATGTATGCTCCTTCTTCCTTCCTGATGTGTGCTTCCAAAGCTATAAATTTTCCCCTCAGTACCATAGGTTCTGATAGTTTGTGTTTTCATTGTCGTTTTTTTTTCCAGGAAATTTTTTATTTCTTCTTTGATTTCATCTCAGACCTACTGGTTGTTCAGTAGTAGGCTGTTTAATTTCCAGGTGTTAAATTTTTCCTTATGTGTCCCTTTTATAGTTCACATGTAACTTCAGAGCCTTGTGGTCAGCAAAGGTAGCCTGCAAAATGTGTATCCTTTTTATTTTTTGGAGGTATGTTTTATGTGCCAGCACGTGGTCTATCCTGGAGAATGAGCCATGTACGTTAGAAAAGAATGTGTATCCAGGTTTCTTAGGATGGAGTGTCCTATATATATTGACTAGGTCTCTTTCTTCCATTTCTCTTTCAAGGTCTAGTATATTTTTGTTGGGTTTCCATTTGGTTGACCTATCAAGTGTTGACAAGCCTGTGTTGAGGTCTCCCACAATTATTGTGTTTTTATTGATATCCTTCTTCAGATTTGTTAACAATTGTATTAAATACTTTGCTGGTCCCTCATTGGGTGCGTATATGTTTAGGAGAGTGATTTCTTCCTGCTGTTCCTATCCCTTGATTAGTATATAATATCCATCTTTGTCCCTTACAACTTTTCTGAGTATAAAGTTTGTGTCATCTGATATTAGTAGGCCACCCCCGCTTTTTTAAGGGTGTTGTTTGCTTGAATGATTTTCCTCCAGCCTTTGATTTTGAGTCTATGTTTATTCTGACTATTCAGGTGTGTTTCTTGTAGGCAGCAGAAGGTTGGCTTCACTTTTTTTTTATCCATATCACCACTCTGTGCCTCTTAATGGGTGCATTTAGTCCATTGACATTGAGAAAAATAATTGTCATGGGATTTATTGCCATCTTTGTGTAGAAGTTTGGTGTGTTTTTTGTTCTGTCTTTTCTTTAGAATAGATCTTTCAGTTTTTCTTTCAAGGCTGGTTTTGAGTCTGTAAAGTTTTTGAGCTGTTGTTTATCTGTGAAGCCATGTATACTTCCTTCAAACCTGAAAGTGAGTTTTGCTGGGTGCAGTATTCTTGGCGAAGCATTTATTTTATTGAGTTTTGTTACTATATCCCACCACTGCCTTCTGGCCTTCAGTGTTTCTGGTGACAGGTCTGCTATAAATTTCAAGGATGCTCCCTGGAATGTAATTTCCCTTTTTGATCTTGATGCTTGCAGTATTCTATCTCTATCTGTGGGATTCATCATTGTGACTAGCTTGTGTCTTGGGGTGTTTCTCCTGAGGTCTTTTTAGCTGGTACTCTTCGGGCATGCAGGATTTGGTCACATGTTTTCTTTAGCTCTGGTAATTTCTCTGTGATGATGTTCTTGACTATTGATTCTTCCTGGAGATTTTCTTCTTGGGTCTCTGGGACTCCAATGATTCTAAAGTTGTTTCTGTTGAGCTTATCAAAGACTTCTATTTTCATCTGCTCATATTCTTTGAGTAACTTTTCCATTGTCTGATCCTTTGATTTAAGGCTTTTTTCTAATCTCTTCTGCGGTGTAAAGTTGTTATGCATCTCATCTTCCAGAGCACTAATTCTATTCTCAGCTGCTTTTAATTTGTTGGAAAGCTCATCCATTATGTTCTTCAATTCGTCTACTGAGTTTTTCAGACCTGTTATTTGACCTGATATTTCAGTTTGGAGTTTTCTGATTTCTATCTTCATATTCTCTTGATTTTTATTAGTGTTCTGATTTATACTTTCTTTGAGTTCTGTAAGCAACCTCCATATTTTTTCTCTAAACTCCATTTCTGAAAGACTGCTTAGGTGGTTGGCCCTTGTTGGGTCATCAGAGTTTCCATCTTCTATTCTCTATAGCTGAAGTTGGTCTGCGTAGTTTCCCCATTGTCACACTTATGCTTTGGGTTTTTCTAAGTGTTGTGGTGGTATTCATTGGCTTAAGGGGGCCAGCAGAGTCAGCTTTATCCGCAACTCTGGTCCAGAAACAGCCGAGGCAAGCCCTTGGGGGATGAAAGCCAGAGAAGATCAACATTCCCAGGTTGAAGCAAGCCCAGGGAAGCCCCAAAATATCTGCCGAGCTTAAGGGGCCCAGCAGAGTCTGTCTTATCCACAACTCCAGCCGGAAAGACACAACTCAGCTGAGGCACGCCCTCAGGGGATTAATGCCAGAGAAGATCACAGTTACAGGTTGAAGCAAGATGGGGGAGGCCCCAAAATGTCTGTCAAATCTAAGGGACCCAGCAGTCAGTTTTATTCACAACTCCAGCCCGGAAACACCTCAGCGGAGGCAAGCTGTTGGTGGATGAATGCCAGAGAATATCAAATTTCCCAGGTTGAAGCAAGCCCGGGAAAGCCACAAAATGTCTGCTGAGCTTAAGGGGCCCAGCAGAGTCTGTCAAAGTGGTTTCATTTTGTGTGATATTGGAGATCCACCCACATATTGGCAGCTAGTACAATATGTGTGTCAGTCTCAGTGGTATAAATTATCATTATAGTTTGTTTTGAATCTCCCTGATGATGAATGATGTGGAGCATTTTCTCATGTGCCTTTTTAACCACCTGTATTTCTTCTTTGAGGGTTTCTGTTCATCTCTTCTCCTCAGTATTTCTGATGGAATTAGATGTTTTTTTTCCTATTAAACTCTACCAGAGCCTTATATGTCTTATAAGCTATATAGCCCATATCAGATAGGTTTTGGATGAATAATTTCTCCCATTCTGTGTGTGTGTATGTATGTATACATATATATACATATATATACATATATATATGTATATATATGTATACATACATACACACTAGGGCCCTTATCAGAGTTACCTCACATTCATTTCTTCTCCCTCCATTCATTTTTCCTATCTGATCCCCATTTCTATAATAGGGTAATCCTATCTGATTTTTGTCTTTATTTGGATCCTCCTGTTAATAAATGATTATGAGCTCTTTCACATGAACCTGTTGGTCTATTGAAGATCTACTTCAAAGAAGTATTTGCTTGTTTCATCTTTCCATTTTATAGGACCTTTAAAAATCTTTGTTATTTCCTCATAAAACTTAGATATTAGATCTCCATTTATTTTTTTTTAATTTTTTATTTTTAATTATGAGAACAAAGATGCAAAGAAAGAGGACAAGGTAAAGTTACAATGGAAGGACAATCACCCATAACATAATTCTCAGAAGTCCCCTTGCTGATATCTTAACTTTGAAATTTCAGCCAAAGAACATTAAGATAAATAAGACAGAATCCATGTACAATTACTTTGTCCCTCAAGTCCCCAGATTGTAACACATTATAATATTTCTTAACAGCACACAAGGCAATCTAAAGCCATACAACTTATGTAACTCCTTAAACATTACAGGCATAGAGATCTCCATTTATTTTGAGTGAAAAAATTTCCCCCATTCATTTGAGTGCCTTTTAGTTTTAGCCTGTGAGGTATTTTTTGTTTGTTTCTCTTTTGTTTGATATAGTATCATTTGTTTATGTTTCAGTTCCCTTTGCTATGGCATCATGCCATTCACTGAAAACTCCTTTGGGGTCCAAATCTTGGAGCACTTTGCTGATGTTTTCTTGTGTACTGTATTGATTCTGGTCTGACCTCAAGCTTAAAATCCACTTTAAATTGACTTGTGTGTAAGGTGTGAGATATGGATCCAGCTTCATTTTATTATATATATGGTATCCCATTTTTCCTGTACCATTTGATGATAAAGCTATCTTTATTCAAATGCATGTTTCAATTGTCAAAATTAGTTGGCCATAGATCTGGGGATTTTCTTTTGGGTACTTGATTTTTAATCAGAGAAGTGATCTTTGAAATATCCTTTCAAGATCATTCAGTGTAAAAGTTCTTTTTTCGAAAAGGTAGTAATAGAGGCCGGAGTGGTAGCACAGAGGTAGGGTGCTTGTAGCATGCAGCTGACCCAGGACGAACCTTGTTTGGTCCCCCGTGTTCCATATGGTCTCCCATGCCAGGAGTAATTTCTGAGCTCATAGCCAGGAGTAACCCTGAGTGTCACCAGGTGTGGCCCAAATACCGCCCCTCCCCAATGTAATAATAGAATTTGGAGAAGTAGGATTATTGACACAAATAAAATGTGTTTGTAATTCCCTATTATGGCCTTTCTAAATCTTATACCTGAGCCAATTTTCTGGGGTTGTTTAGCAGTATTCTAATGGGAAAAATATTTTTAACTATTGAAAAATTTAGATAAATTTAGTTAATCATATTTAAAAAGATTAGACATTGCTATAATAAAGCTAGATGGAGCCATTGGCTAAGATACTTGGAACAATTTTTTTCTTAAGCGTTTATATATATGGTAAAATAAAATAAAATAAAATAAAAATAACCAAAATTATTATACAAAGTTTATTTTGTTCAATTTTTTGTTTCTGTGCTTCAGTAAAAAGTATTTTAATCTTCACTTCATCTTTTCTCAGACAGAAAAGAGCATTGAAATGTCCTGAATTGGTCCATTGCTACTGGTAAAGACTATTTCTTTGTTCAAGTTCCATGATTGCTTCTAGCAGTTTATGAAAATTTGACTTTGATGGCTACATCCTCAGCTCCTTCACTTGAAATGTCAGCCTGAAAAGGTTGTAATTATAGATCCCATTTCTAATATCTTCTACCACCAAAAATCATTGCCTCAAGGATATGGGAGTGGTCTCTGAAATGAAAATGTCCAAAGCCGAGAAACTTTCTATTTCTTAGTCTCTACTCTAAGAGGGCAAGGCTCATGTTGTTGGACACCTTTCTCAGGCTTGTATCATTGTACTTCTCTGTTCAAAAATAGAAAGCTATTTCTCCTTAGGATAAATGGCTCCTTTACAGTGAAACCTAGAACTTAAAGTGAGGATTCATGAGCAGTGACAGTGGTTTTAAGACCATATACATATTTTTTTACTTTGCCTTCTGATCTGCCCATTTGCCAGGACCCTCATTTTCATGAGGAGTTTGTTTCGCTTACCACAAAACTATTTATTTATTCATTTATAATTTGGACACTACACCTCACAATGCTTAGGAGATACTTTTGGAAATACTCAGAAGACCATATGGAGTGCCGAGGATTGAATCTATGTTAGTTATGTGCCAGGAATAGCAAGTGCCCAGTCTTCTATACTATTGTTCTGGGTCCTACACAAGAGCTTTTTTTTTATGTGTTGGGATTTTAGTGTTTTAGCCATTTCTCAGTTAACACTTTATTTTTTTAATATTTAAGATGCAAAGTAGTATAACAATTATGATAAACAAGATATATTCTTATGCTAAAATATAAATAAAACCCCTGAGATTTCCTAACTTAAGTGAAATTCAACAATTTGATCCATTTAACATCCACTGAATTAAATCTTCCTCTACTTTCCCATATTCTAATATCTCTGAAAGATTTAACTCAATATTATAGAAAGTATTAGAAAATATTAGAGCTGCTCTAATACATAGCGATAATTGTAAGCTTCAAATACAATTGCTGCAATTTTTATATAATATCTTTATTGTATGATATTCATCTCCCTTAAGAGAAAGACTTAGTTTGATATATTGATGTTCTAAGATTGGGGCTATCTAAAATTCGCTTATTTGGGGGACAGAGTGATAGTATAACATGCATATCTCTTGCCTTTGACATGGAAATGACTAACACAGGTCCCATCTATGGTATTAGATATATCCCATAGCCCCTGAGTGTGCAAGAAATGATTCTTGAGTGCAGAGCCAAGTTTCAGCCCCAATACATCTTGATGTGCCCCAAAGCAAAAATGAATGAATCAAGTTCTTTGATATTTTTATCTCCATTATAAATATGATAAATCAAACTAAATTGTCATAAAATTTTTTGTTCAAAAAGTATTGGTATAATGTACTTTTATTTTATTCTTACTCTAAATATGTGAAAATAGCAAATAATAGTCTAGTTCCTATTGAGACAATGTAAGTCATTCATTGCATCTAGCAAGTGACTCCTGTAATTATTATGTTGTGTAAATCTTAAGACACTGAAAAAACTAGGAGGAAAATTGTGAAATTGCATTAAAAGGCAAAAATCAGCATCAAATGATTGTTAGACATGAGAGCAATGATGATATAGTTCAATGACAGCATTTGGTCTGGATGTCAGAGAAGGGTTAAAAATGGATCATAATGACTCCTAAGCAGATAAATTTGGAGCAATTAGAGGTCTGAAATTGTCTCTTTATGTAGCTAAAATAAGTAATTGCCCTTAAATTACTTGGGCCACAAAAATCTATTTCTTATGCATATTAGAAACTGGCTTAAATCACATTGTTTCTCAATATAAACTTAATCAGAGAATGAATTTCAAACTCCCACATCTCAAGTGAGGATGGGTTAGATTTTAAATGAATTTAACTACACATGTATATGTGTATGTATTTATTTAGCTCATACCTGGCAGTGTTCAGAGCTTACTCATGGCTCTACATTTAAAGATCACTCCTAGAAGGTCTCAGAAGAACATATCAGTGCCAGGTATCCAAAACAGTTTAGCCTTATGTAGGGCAAACAGCCTACTCAATATAATAACTTTCTGGTCCTGTTCACACATCTTCAGACTATCAAAATGAAGATATATAATGGAAAAATAGTGATGATGTTACTGAAATAATACATTGTTATGTGCATATATTTGACATTGAATAAATGCTTATTGAAATTTTTAATTCTAAATAGAATACTTTTTATTTATTAAAATACATTGGTTACCAGGTTGTTCATATTACAGTTGTTTTTCAAAAGATAAAGTTGTTCATGATTGTTTTACAGTTATACAACAAACCACCATTATGTAATTCTCACCATCATTGTCAACAATTTCCTTCTCACACTCCCTGATGCCTTTTGCTCCCATCCACCCTTTCACGCTTGCTTTGAAGGCAAACATTTTATTTCACTCTTTCTATCCATCTCTCTGTCTCTGTCTGTCCATCTCTCTGTCTCTGTCTGTCTGTCTTTCTCTTCCTCCTTGACACTGATGTTGGCACTATTTTTAATGAAGGGCTGCCATGCATGCCCCTTTTATAGTATACCCTACACTACTCAAACTTCACTTTCTGCTCTTTGGAACTAGCTTCCTACCATGGACTGGTGCTCCTAATCCTCATCTCTATTGCCTTTGGATATCATTCCCACATTGTTTTTTATTTTCCTTATATCCCACAGATGAGTGATATCACTCTATGTTTATCCCTCACCCTCTGATTTACTTCTCTCAGCATAATAATCTCCATGTCCAACCATGTATAAGAAAATATCATAACTCTATTTTTCCTAACAGCTGCATAGTATTCGATTTTGTAGATGTACTACAGTTTCTTTAGCCACTCATTTCTTGTTGGGTACCTGGTTTTTTTTTCCAGATACTTGTTATTGTAAATAGTGCTAGGGTGAAGATAGGAATGCAAAGGGCATTGCATTTTGTTTTTATGTTTCTAGGGCCAGAATCAAACACAGACCACCACAGGGTGTGGTCTAAACATCTCTCCCATTAAAAAAAAAGGCAGTATAAGTTGCTACTTATTTGTTAGTAAATGGGGGTCATCTGGATTCATAGCCCCCTAAATAAGCCACCAATTGATAGCTACTTGGAATGTTCTATTTTCCTATGATGGGGGTGAAAAATTCTAACAGAGTCAACATACTGTGGTGGATTGAGGTTCAGATATTTTAGCGAGATAGGCCTTCCTTTTAAGACACCTTTGAGCAAAGCCTAAGGACAAGAAGGGGCCAAGTGCCCACTGCACCAGCTGAGTGCCTGTGTCTGAGCCCTTTCCCCTGTCGGGCCACCCCTGCCTCAATTGCTCTGTTTGTGATATGCTCAAGGATGAGGGCTTCGCAAGCCCTTAACTGAACCTAGCAATTTGGGCTTTTGCTTGCATTGGGAAACCTCTGTTGGTTGTCTCTCTTTACCTTCGCTTCATTATTTCCAGATTTACCTTTATTCCTAATCTAGCCTTCTGCTGTATCTGTGCAGCCGAAAGATCAGAGACTAGAATAAAACATCTCTACAGACCGCAAGTTCTGGGATTCCTTTGAGGGCGATTACCCGTCACCAAACCCTGGTATCCCTCCCCTCCATCAGAGGGGGTTGACCTCGACTATGGATACCCCCAACTCTTTGAAGGTTCCTGTCCTAAGGTCTTCCTCAGGATCCGACATCACCCTACACCTTCAACCTCTGCTGAGGTGCCAGCTGTGGACACAACACAGCAACCTTAAAACAAGGCTCCTGGGGATAGGGACTGTTGTGGCATCTGGCCCAGCCAAGTCTAACAACAGCATTAAGTACCAAGTGCCAGTCTCAGACCTCTGCCAATGATTCAGGGTGCAGAGCATTATAGAGAAAAGCACACACTGAAACATCTGGTTGTAAGCAACCAGGAGGCACTGGACCATCTGTGCTACAGTTTTGGAGGCCTGAGCCTGGGATTTTGGAGCAGGATTACTACCAGGTCCATGAGAGTGCTTCCTCATGACCACTTCCAGATTGTGGCTGGTGTGAAACTGCCACTATAATGTCAAAGGTACAAACCCTTGTTGGGCCCTCCACTGCCCCTCACAGCTGTAATAGCTTTCAGGCTCATCTATGTCTCAAATTTGGTGAGCTGAATTTAGGGACAGTGACTACAGGTGTTGCCAGCGCCCATCAAGAATCTTGGGCCAAGAAACACCCAAGGCCCTGTCTACTTCTGAATAGAATATTTCAACTATTTGCCCAATTCCCAAAAGGGATAAATGTCCCGTGTGTTCCATCAAGATGCAGTCTACATTGCTTCCAGACAATCTCTCAACAACTTGGAAGGTCCTAAAATCTGCCACTCTTGTGGCCAGCATGAACACCAATGCTGGGCCTTCCAGAGGACAAACATCTACCATATCTCAAATCTAGCTTCCTGAGACTGTGGCAGAAATCTTAAAATCAGAAACTCAGATTGAGCCCACCACAGGTCAGTGAGCACCACTGGCCCATATTCACTTGAGCATATCCAGTAAGCTGAGCCCACCACTATCTCTCAATGCTCAAATTTTAGCAGGCCTCTTGGACTTGAGAGATTCCAAGAGGCCATGGACCATCTATGATGCAATTTTGAACTACAGGGCACCGGAGTTGTTCTTTGCACACCAGAGTCCATGCCAGATTCAAAGCCTTTTCTGTGCCACATAAAAAGACTTTTGTGTTTACTTCAAGAACCTGCACCCTTAGTTACTCTTTGTTTGAAAACAGGCCTCATCTGAATCCAGCATCCAAAGCAATCCAAGGATTTCACATGTCATGACATTCAGCACTGACCAGCCACAACAGTCCCAGTCTCATCTCATAGCAGCAGTCCATCTTAGCCAGGACAGTTTCCTACAGGCAGTTATGTCTCACACCATGGAACACCCCACACACACACCTCAGCTATTCTCATACATCATGTTGTAAGAATCAGCCTGTCTGTTAAAATGTGCTTGCCACGGCAAATTTCCCTCTGAACCCAGAGGTCTTTCCTATACACAGTGGCCCATATCCTGGAAGACCTATCAACCAAATAACCCATAATAACTTTGAACCCCAACACTGCTGCCCTTCCCTTGGCCCAACTCCACAGAAGGGCTGAAGGGTGCACAGACATAACTGGAAAACTGGACCTACTCATTGACAGAGGGGTTCGGGACAATAAATATAGAAGGCTAGCCTGAGCAGTAAACTCCTGTGTGAGATACAGGTGTGCTTCTCACCACTGAACTGACTTATCCTGGAATAATCTACATACTCTAAAAGACAGTCCCCCCATTCCATGCCATCATCTCTTCACAAGTATGTTTTTTTTTTCATAGCAGACAAAGAGTTCAGCTGGCCCCCTCCTGGCCCCCTCCTATTCTGGGGAAGAGCCTGCCAGGACGCCTCCCAAAGGAAGCCCTTCTTTTTGATCAGGTAACCTGATCTAGCAAAAATAATCTAAATAAAATTTTTCCTTTGGGCATAAAAATATGCAAAACTTGTTTTATCTTAGGTGAGAAGATTCAATTTAACATCCATTGGAAGCTTTACATCTATAGATAAGAATCACAGATCATAGTTATCAGCTCTACAATTTGAAGAACTATAGAGTAATACATAGCAATGACTATTCAAAGGTTACAATTTGAAAACAAAGTTTTGTCATATCTCACCTGCTATTTTATCTCTCTGACCTTCATTTCTATTCTTTTTTTTTTGTTTTTACAGTAACAATTATTGAAAGGGCATTGATTTGATGATTTTCATTCCCCTGTTGCTAAGTGAAGAGCACTTTTTACTACACATATTGGCCACCTATTTAGTTTCTCTTTATGGGATTGTTGTTTTATTAAACTTAAAGTTCAGTAGTGGCTGATAGCATGTACACTCATATAACTAATATATAGGTAATACTTTATACTACGATATATTTATTTTCACTCAACAATAACTTTTGGAAATTTTATAGACATCTGATGTAATGATAATAATTATTGTTATATTTAGAGTATTACGCTGATTGTACTGAATCAGGGTGTAGAAATTGACATAGATTAATTTCAAACATTTATGGGATATAAAAAAATAAATGTGTGGTAATGATACTCAGAAACAACAGAGAGGAAAACCAGGAGGACCAGTCCATGATAGGAAGATTGGAATACATATTGAAGCATTGAAATTAGGGCAGAGAAGGGGCCACTATGACAATGATAGTTGTCACTCAGGACAATAACTGGGTATTGGATAGATATATAGTGATATGCATGGTATCCCTTAATTAACAATAGTGCAAATCTCAATGTGAAAAAGGAAAATTGAGAGAGAAGAAAAGCGAGACAGAGAGCGAGCGAGCAGTCAAATACTTATCCCAGAGGCAGGCACAGGAGATAATGGGAGGTAAATAACGGACATTGGGGTAGGGAAACTTTCATGGGTGAACGGTGGCATATATTGCTATTACATGATTATAACCTGTAATCATATTGTTTAAATAAGTACATTTATTTTTTAAAATAATATTTTATTTAAGAAGCTGGAATGTAGGCACAGTAGTAGGGTGTTTGCCTTGCATGCGGCTGACCCATGATGAACCACTATTCTATCCTCCAGCATCCCATATGGTCCCCCAAGCCAGTAGCAATGAGCACAGAGATGGGATTAAAGCCTGAGCATCACTGGGTATGACCCAAAAACCAAAAAAAAAAAAAAGTCCACAAAAACTAAATATTTTATTTAAGCACCATTATTACAACATGTTTGTAGTTGGGTTTCAATTATAAAAATGAACGGCCCCTTTACCAGTGCAACATTTCCACAACCAAAGTCCCCATCTTCGTCCTCCCCCACTCTCTGCCTGTATTCAAGACAGGCATTCTATCTCTCTCACTCACTACTATTGTCATGATAGTTGTTAGTTTAGTTATTTCTCTAAATGCACTCAGCACTCTTTATGGTAAGCTTCATATCATGTCCTGGTCCTTCCAGCTCTTATCTCTATTGAGTATTATATTACTGCATTTTATTTTCTTAAATCTGAAAGGTGAGATGATTGAGACTATTCTCTCTCCCTCTGACTTATTTTACTCAGCATAATAGTTTCCATGTCCATCTATGTATAGGAAAATTTCATGACTTCATTTTTTTCTGATAGCTGCATAGTATACCATTGTGTATATCTACCACAGTTTCTTTAGCAATTCATCTCTTGTCAGGCATCTGGGTTGTTTCCAGATTGTGGCTATTGTAAATAGTACTGTGATAAATATAGGTATGCAGAAGGCATTTTTGTATTATGTTTTTGTGTTCCTAATGTATAACCACAGTAGTTGTATAGATGGATCATATGGGAACTCATTTTTTAACTTTTTGAGAAATTTCCATTTTTTTTTATAAAAACTGGACTAGATGAGATTCCTAATAGCAGTGAATGAAAATTCCTTTCTCCGCACATCCCCATCAGCACTGATAGTTCTTGCTCTTTGTGATGTATGCCTATCTCTGTTATGTGAGATGGTAACTCATTGTTGTTTTGATTTGCATCTCCCTGATTAGTGTGGAGCATTTTTTCATGTGCCTGTTGGCCATCTGTATTTCTTCTTTGAGGAAGTGTCTGTTCATTTCTTCTTCCCATTTTTAGTGGGGTTAGATTTTGTTCTTGTTAAGTTCTGTCAGTACCTTGTATATCTTAGATATTAGCCCATTCTCTGATGGTTATTGGATGAATAGTTTCTCCCATTCTGTGGTTGGCTTTTGTATCCTAGTCACTAATTCCTTTATGATGCAGAAGCTTTTCAGCTTAAAATAGTCCCATGTGTTTATCTCTACTTACACTTGTTTGGACGGTGTTGTTTCCTCCTTGAAGATGCCTTTAGTCTCAATACCATAGAGTGTTTTACCTACATCTTGTTCTATATACCATATGGTTTTAAGTATGATATTAAGGTCTTTAAGCCATATGCATTTGACCTTTATGCATGGTATTAAACGGAGGTCTGAGTTCTCTTTTTAGCATGTGGCTGACAATTTGTCCCAACACCACTGTTGAAGAGGCCTTCCTTCCCCATTTTGCATTTTTGACCCTTTATCAATGATTAACTGATTGTATATCTGGGGAACATTCTCTGAATACTCAAGTTTATTCCACTGATCAGAGGGTTTGTCTATTCCAATACCATGCATTTTAGTGACTATTCCTTTGTAGTACAGTTTAAAGTTGGGGAAAGAGATGTCACCCATATTCTTTTTCCTAGGTTGTTTTTTTTAGCTATTCATGGTTGTTTATTGTTTTAAATGAATTGTAGGAATGTTTGATCCACTTCTTTAAAGAATGTCATGAGTATTCTTAGAGGAGTTTCAATAAATCTGTACAATGCTTTGGAAAGTATTGCCATTTTATTTATGTTAATCCTCTCAATCCATGAACAGGGTATGTGTCTATTTTCTTGTGTCCTCTTTTATTTCTTGAAGCAGTGTTTTGTAGTTTTGTATAGGTCCTTCACTTCTTTAGTTAAGTTTACTCAAGGTATTTGAGTTTGTGTGGCACTAATGGGATTGTTTGGGATTGAATGGAATTGTTTTTTTAATGCCCACTTCTTCTCTCTCATTATTTGTGTATAAGAAGGTCATTTATTTTTGCGTGTTAATTTTATAATCTTCCAGATTGTAATATGAATATATTTTTTATAGAAGCTTTTTGGTAGAGTCTTGAGGGCCTTCTAAATATAATAGCATGACATTTACAAACAGTGAGAGTTTGACTTTTTCCTTTGCTATCTGGATGCCCTTGAAAAATTTTATTTGCCTAATTGCTATGGCAAGTATTTCCAGTACTAAGTTAAAGAGGAGTGGTGAAAGGGGCAGCATTGTCTTGTGCCAGACTTTAGAGAAAAGGCATTTAATTTATCTCTATTGAGAATAATATTTGCCATTGGCTCATGGTAGATGGCCTTGACTATATTGAGAAAAGTTCATTCCACTCTCATCTTGTTGATAGTTTTTATAATGAATGGGTGTTGAACCTTATCAAAAGCTTTCTCTGCATCTACTTATATTATCAGATGGTTTTTATTTTTCCTTTTGTTAATATGGTGTATTATGATGATTGAATTATGTATTTTAAATCATTCTTGCATTCCTGGAATGAAACTTACTTGGTCATGATATGTGTGTGACTTACTTGATGAGGTGTTGGATCCTATTTGCCAGGATTTTGTTGAGGATTTTTGTGTGAGGGGCATTGGTCTGTAGTTTACTTTATTTGAAGCATCTCAAAATGTTCATCTTTGTCACTTATTACTTTCCTGAGTCTAAAGTTTGTGTTATCTGATATTAATATTGCCACTCTAGCTTTTTTAAAGGGTAGTTCTTTGCTTACATGCTTGTCCTCTAGCCTTTGATTTTGTCTCTATGTTTGCTCTGACTATTCAGATGTATTTCTTGTAGTCAGAAAAATTTTGGATATAGCTTTTTGATCCATATTGCCATTTTTTGTCTCCTAATTGGTGCATTTAGTCCATTGATGTTGAGAGATAATTGTCATGGGACTTAATGTCATCTTTGTGTTTGTTGTGTCTACTGGTCTGTCTTATCTTAAAGTAGATTTTTCATTATTTTTCTTTTCAGGCTTGTTTTGAGTCTGTAAAGTTTCTGAGCTGTTGTTTATCCAGGATACTATATATACTTTCTTCAAACCCGAAAGTGAGTCAGGCTGGGTGCAGTATTTAACTAATTTTTCCATTGTCTGCTCATTTGCTTTAAGTTTTTTGTCCAATCTCTCCTGCTGTATGGAATTGTTATGTATCTCATCTTCCACAGCACCAAGTCTATTCTCAGCTTCTGATACCCTGTCCCAGAGCTTATCCATTTTGTCATTCACTTCGTTTACTGACTTTTTCAGTCCTGTTAGTTGACATGTTATTTCAGTTTGGAGTTTTGTCATTTCTGCCTTCATATTTTCTTGGTTCTTATTAGTGTTCTGTTCAACTCGATCCATGGTTTCTTGGAGTCTGTTGAGCACCTTCCATATTGCTAGTCTAAAGTCCTTATCTGAGAGGTTGATTAGTTGTTCAGTCATTATCTGGTCCTCAGAATTGTCATCTTCATTCTCTATGTCTGATGCTGGCCTGCGTTGTTTCCCCATTGTCACACTTGTATTGTGGGTTTTTCTACGTGTTGTGGTGGTATTCATTGTCTATATGATGTAGGCAGCACACTCCTCTGGCTCCTCCCTTTCTGGATGGGCTGACTTGCCTCTAAGGGAGGGGAGTCCTCCGTGGATGAAGCCTCACACTGGGTCAAATCTTAGGCCCGAGCATGCAACAGAGAAGACAGTCCAGAGAGAAATGTTTGCTTCTGTGATATAGCGCCGTTCTTAGTGTGATTTTTCCTTCTTGTTGCAATGGAGTTCTTTCCTTAGAAAGAGTGCACGGCCGCGTAGCTTCGGCCGTGCTCCGCTGGAGCCTCTTTTTGCCCCACTCGCAAGAGTTTCACGCAAGAGGACAGTAGACAGACATAGACAGGTCACACTCACAGTCTTTCACAGCTGAGCCCCACTGGGCCGGTGTACTTTCGCGGATTTTCCCCGCCTGGTGTCACACACAGGGAGCCAGCTTTTGCAAAGGTTAGCCGGTTTTTATGCTCTGAAGTCCCTCCCTGAAAATGGCGTCTGGGCAAGCGAGGTTTCTGGAGGCTCTTTTTGCCCCACTCGCAAGAGTTTCATGCAAGAGGACAGTAGACAGACATAGACAGGTCACACTCACAGTCTTTCACAGCTGAGCCCCCTGGGTGCAGTATTTAGGCAAAGCATTCATTTCTTTGAGGTTTTATTTATTTATTTGTTTATTTGGGGGGGCACACCTGGTGACACTCAGGGATTACTCCTGGCTATGTGCTCAGAAATCACTCTTGGCTTTGGGGACCAAATGGGACCCTGGGGGATCGAACTGAGGTTCCTCCTAGGCTAGTATGGGCAAGGCAGATGCCTTACCACTTGTGCCACTGTTTTGGCCCCTCACTGAGTTTTTTTTTGAGGGGGGGGATCACACCCAGTAGCATTCAGGGGTTACTCCTGGCTCTATGCTCAAAAATTGCACCTGACAGGCACAGGGAACCATATGAGATGCCAGGATTTGAGCCACTGTCCATCTGCATGCAAGGCAAACATCCTACCTCCATGCTATCACTCGGGCCCCCTCCCATTGAGTTATATCACTATATTCTACCACTGTTTTCTAACCTTGAGGGTTTCTTGTGACAGGCCTGCTGTAAATCTTAAGGATGCTCCTTTGAATGTGATCTTCCTTTTTGATTTTGTTGCTTTCAGTATTCTTTTCCTATCTGTGGGATTCATCATTGTGATTAGGATGTGTTTTAGGGTGCTTTTCTTTGGGTCTCTTTTAGTTGGTACTATTTGAGCATGCAGGATTTGATTGCAGGCAGTCTTTAGCTCTGGGAGTTTTTCTGTAATGATGTTTTAGATTGTTGATTCTTCCTGGAGATTTTTTCCTCAGTGTCTATGACTCCAAATTTATATTGTTTCTATTGAGTTTATCAAATACTTTTATTATCATCTGTTCACATTCTTTGAATATTTTTCCATTGTCTGATCATTTGCTTTAAGGCTTTCTTCAATATCTTCTATTATATGGAGTTGTTATACATCTCATCTTCCAGCTGCTGTTATTTTGTTGGAGAGGCTTTCCAGTGAGGTATTAATTTTGCCTACCTCATTTTTTAATCCTGTTATTTCAGTTTGGAGTTTTTTGATTTCTATTTTAATATCCTCTTGATTCTTATTTGTGGTGTGTTCAGCTTGATCCATGATTTCTTTGAGTTCTATCAGTACCTTCCACATTTCTTCTCTAAACTCATTATCTGAGAGGCAAAATAGGTGGTTGGCACTAACAAGATATTCTCCAGGTTAATCCATGCAGCAGAAAATTGCAGACTTCATCTTTTCTTATGGTTGAATAATATTTTATTGTGATTGGCACCAGAGTTTCTTTATCCAGTCATCTATTTGTGGACACTTGTGTTGTTTCCAGATTTTGAATATTGTGGAACATGGGGTCAAAATGTCTTTTCTACATTATAAAACATGGAATTTCTTGGTAAGAATGAAATTAAATTCCTAGAAGTTTTTAAAGAATGTCCATATTGTTTTCCATAAAGGCTTGACTAGGTTGACATTTTCACCAGCAGTGAATGAGAGGCCCTTTCTTCTCACATCCATATCAACATTCATTGTTCTTTTTTATTTCTGATGTGTACCAGTTTCTGAGGTGTAAGATATTGCATCCTTCTTCCTTTTTTTCTTTTGGATGCCCTTAACACTTTTTTTTTTTGCCTAATTGGTATGGTACTTATTTCTAGTACTATATTGAATAGAAGCAATGAGAGTAATATTATCTTGTGCTTGATGCTAAACTTTTAGGTTTTTCCTATTGAATATAATGTTTTCTATGTGTTAATTATAAAAGGGTTAAACTATTGAGAAAAGTCCCTTCAATTCCCATTTTGTTTTGAGTTTTTATCATGATTTGGTGCTGGATCTTGTCAATTGCTTCATATGCATCTATTAATAAGATTATGTTATGGTATGGAAGTGATGTTTTATTCATAGAAACTGAGAGTGTTTCTGCTCTGATTTCCTGTAAGAGTGAATAGGATTGGCAGTAGGTATCTTTAAAGGTTTTAGGGAACTCACTAGTGAATCTCTCTATGCCTGGAATTTTGTTTTTGGGTAGACTTTTGATTACTACTTCTATTATTTGAAAGTGATAGGCCTTTTCAGGTATTGTATGTGTTTTTGGCTTGGTGTTGAGAGGTTACAGGAGTTGAAGAATTTATCTATTTATTCTTGGTTTTCTCATTTTATGGAATAATAATTCTCAAAGCAATCTCTGATGATTCTTTGAATTTACCTATTATCTATTATGACATCCCCTCTCTCATTTCTGATTCAGTTTTTAGGTTTTTTTCTAACTACATTTCTTTTTTAGTCTTACTAGTTATTTATCAATCTGGTTTATTTTTTCAAAGAACCAGCTCATTGATATTTTGGATTCTCTTTTATGGATGCCGGATCATTAATTTCTGTTCTAATTTCTTGATTTTAAAACCATTCTATAAAATGACTATAACTGGTCTGTTTAGTTTTGTTTCTGTTTTTTATTTATACATAAAATATTCACTTGATAGATCAGTTGTACTTTGAATACATGTGTGGTGAAGAAAAGCTAGGAAATAAGGGTATTTCTGCAAGCTGGCCTTAAATATAAAAGAATATCTTTGTGCAAATACTTTTGTTCCCTGTTGTTATGAGTGCAGGATGAGTTGTGAAAGTATTTCAGGTCAAACAATCTGTCCTTACAAACTATCTAGATTAATAGTGCCATACGAATTTCAGCCACTATCTTTACATACTATCTGATTTAAAAATGCCATGAGCATGTAACCACTATCCTTGCATACTGTCTGATTTAATGATGCCATGTACCTTGTGATGGCTGTCTTCACATACCATCTGGTTGTTGTAATGCCTAAGCAATGTAAAGCTGTATTATCCACATTTTGTTTCCTGTCTAAAGTTTTCCTTTAAAAGCCCTGCCCCTACCTTTAATAAACAGTCTATTGCTCTGACAATACTTCTCTGCAAGGGGTCTGTGGCTCACGGTCTTCCGCCCTTTCCCGAGTCCAGCCTCAAAAGCTATAGGCTGGAAGAGACCCTTACCCACCCTTATCCTTACCCTCTGCCCCCCACTCCCACCAGAGCCTGACATGTTTTTCAGTTAATGGTGAAAAAAAGTCTTTTAAGCTTAAGATAATTGTCATAACTCTTTGATTTAGGGTAGAGAACCTATTATAGGGAATTTGCTGATAGTTCAGTTTAGCAAGCACTTAAAGGATAATATGTTCCTGGCATTATACCAGGTGCTATAACAATGAACAGGAAGGACATCATGAACAGGAATATAAAATGATGTGAATTTTCTAAGGTAATTTTAAATAAAAAATTGGAGATTCTCAAGTGACATAAAAGAATTCTCCCATGATATTTTGGTGGAGCACACCATTCTTCATCTGAAAAAATAGTCCATCTTCAACCAAGCAATTTAGCTTCATATGAAGAAGGAAGAGAAAGGTCAAGTTGGTTAAATCAAAATGATATTTTTGTAAAATCATATTCTTAACTGTGTCCTGAAAAGAACTTATGACAATTCTTGAACATAGATGTTACTGGGTTTCTCTAATATTTTAATTATCAACCTGGCTTTTTTACCTTGAGAGGCAAGAATCTGAGCTAAGAGGGGTTGAATTGATAGTCTACTGTCCCCAATTCCTATAGAAATTTCACTGACTTCATCTTTCTGTGTTAACTTTTTACCTCTATGGCATCAATAGCTATTGACATATAAATACAAGGTTATATGTGAGGGGTCAAATAAGACATGGGATAACCAGACTGAGAAGTTCTCAGGGGCAACATTCCATATTTAATAAAGGGTATAGATGAAGCAACAGGAAAAAATGACTTCTCTATTATCTGGCTTATGATGCCTTCATTCTGTAGGTTTCTTTCTCCACCCTATCAACACCTTGGCAGATATAACATTTATCTAAGTATGGAACAGCTGTCTGTGAGGATATAACACTCTCACTTCCCACATTATGACACCAAAAATGCAACTCGTGTTCTGAAAGGAAGATGAATTTGAAAAAAAAAATTCAAAAAAAAAAAAAAAAAAGACTGAGGGTGCCACCTCCATGGTTTTCTACAGGACACAGGGATGTGCAGAAACCTAGAAATGTGTCAGCTAAACAGTCTGGCTACACATGCTGACTGGATCGTAGCACAAATGTTTAGCTCAGTATCTGAGTACAGCTGAAAGCAAGTATGTGAATTGCTGATGTAAATGAGCTCTACTTCAATTAGAGCAGCTGTCTCAGCAACCAGCCTATTTTAGTAGATTCAGGTAATATTGCCTTTTGAATGCTCCAGAAATAAGCCTTGGCCGTACTTCTCATTTTCCCTTATCTAAAATTCTAGTACAATTAGAAGTCTCTCCTTTGATAATACAGGCTCTGGAAGTTAAATGGAACAATTGAATGTTACCTCATCCTTCTTAGAATTTCTTGCTGTTATGAGAAACTTTAGATGGTTATTTCAAGTTCATAAAATATGATCTTAGTGTAAAGGTACTGTAGTGGAGTTTCACCTTTTCTATTAGCAGTCTCTCTTCATAGAACTATTTTGTATCTAAAATCTCTATATTATTTTCCATTATTAAAATTCAATAGAAATTCAGTGGACTATAGAGGGGAAAGTAGTCTAGAAATCTTTTAAATTAGTTACAAGATCTTTTAAATTAGATACAAATACCAATGTAGGAACATGGATTTATTCTTCTCCAAAACAACTACATGTTAAAAATACTTTTGAGTCCAGAGACCCTGTTTTATATCTCCCCAGTTTCTTCAACTATGCTTTTAATAGAATACATACAATAAATAATCACCAGTAAGATATAAATGTTTTTGTAGTAATATCTTCTTCTTTTGAATATGACTTTTTGATGATGAATTTGAGAAATTTTAGAGTCCTGATATATTTAATTAACAAAATCTCTTGCATTAACCTCTTGAATTCATTTTATTGACGTCTTTTAAAACATATGTGTAAGGAGCTCATTGTTAATAAATTCAGATTCAAACTTCCCTTCGAGAATTAATGTAATCTGTTTTGGGAAGATAAGAGTGAGGATATTTTGCAATTTATGAAATGAAAATTCGCTCAATTTGGATTTGGCACTTGTCAACTATATACACATTGATTCTCATATCCTATACTGAATATTTTAAAGGGAAAATCTATTGTGTAAAGAAAAAATTGCCTATTATGGAAAGTTGGCCATGTGGATTATCCCCTCCCAGAAATCATTATTTCTGAATGATAGAATTATAATATTTTTCTTCTCTCTCTTGCTATCTACAGTTTGCCTTCTCTGTATCTCTTAAAATAATGTTAGTGAGAACTCTGTTTGCATGTGAGTTGAATTTTTAATTATTTGAAAAACAACTTTATGATGCTGTGTTAGCAATGCTATCACTCGGACATTTTACTTTTCTCTTATCTAATTTTCTTTTTCTTTTACTACAATCTAGTTTTCTCAGCTAGAAGAAAATTTAAGATCTTAGGGTTAAAGCTTGTGTTGTGACCTAGAGCAGTCACTTGGAGATTAAGGAACAATTGAAACAGTATTTTTCTTTCCCTTTCCCTCAGGAGATGACTAAAGTGCTGTTATACAAGCAAACTCACACTCACACATACACTTACACATAAGAGGGCCAGCCTCATCCTCTTCAACCTTCCACTAATTTGGGATTCCCCATCTGATGGGCACTTGCACAATGATCTCTTTCATATACAGAGTGGTAATTTCACACTAAATAATTCAATTATTTATAAATGGATCTCAAACAGCAACCAGCAGCTGGGCTATAGAAGCTGCTTTGACTGAGGCGTGGCCAATAGAACCAAATGCCATTTTAAACAGTGTTATTAATATTTATGTGACTAGATCAGCTCGTTTAGATGCAGGTCTTCCCTAGGCTGTGTGGAAGAAGACTTCCTATTTTCTCTTGCCTGTAATTATAAACTGATTCCTTTGGCAAACTTCAGGGGTAATGGAAGGTCAAGCCCTTCGGCTGCAAAGCATGCCAATGCATCCATGCCATAATTCTTTGTCTATTTTTTCTTTCAGATCTTTGGAGTCTATTAAAACATAGGTCTTGGAAGTTTGAACTACAAAAACCCAAACTCTGACCTCTGGGCAAAGATTCTAGTTTTAACTTTTGACAGAGTATCATTATAATATGTGAGTGGCAATATATTATCTAACAAAAAGAAAATGACCAAGGTATTGAACGATTCAGATTAATTAGATTATGTGTTTGAAAGTGAGATGCATAGGTGTGAAGGCTTAGGCAGGTAATCAGTACACCATAAGAGCATCTCAACAAAGACCAGGTCTTGCTCCCTGACAAATGCTCACATTGCTTTTATTGAGAATGCTTTATTATACAAGTTATAAAAGAATACTTAAGGTGTATCTTTAGGATTCTTGTATCTATTAATAAAAGAGTAAATGATCTTTACTTTTGAAAGTTCCATAATTTCTTAAAGGTAAATACTAATCTATGAAAATAATGTTTCTGGTTTGGAATAGATGGTTATCCTTTTCAAAAAGAGGATGTGTTTTATTTAGAGGTCATATTCAACATTATAATTTTAATGATATAGAACATTTATAATGGGAGTTCAACAGCTCAAACCTTAACCTGGAAGATGACATCCATTGTAGGGCAACACAGTTTTATTTTTTTAGCAGAAAAAAAAGAGAACAATTGATATAAGCAGTCTTTGGAGACTCTTCATGATTAATTCTGTGGTCCCAGTCATAAGTATTATTTTCTTACTTTTCCATTAGAACAGCCAGTTAGTGAAGTATCCTAGTAAACAAAACTACTTTAGTGAAATGTCATTATAGATAATATACTGTGACATATGTATTTAAGATTTTTTTTAATTTTAAAGCCTTTCTTTAAAAAAACCCTTTGTGCCTTATCCAAGCAATAGGTGACCACTCTAATTTAGTGTTTTCATTATTTGTTTCTGTTTTAGTGTTTTCATTATTTGTTATCTGTGTGTATGTTGTGTGTATTGTATGTGCATACTTTGGGAAACTGTAATCAAATAGTTACTTTCCTTACAAATAAAGTCCAAACTCTCAAGTCTCTATGACCTAACACTATAGTAAATATAACTATTAGAAAAAAGATGGGTTTAAACACTTATAATATTAATGACCAGCAATAAAGTCAAATCACCTTGTACATTATTTCACTTTTTTAGTATAGACATCTTAGCTACAAGCTGCCAGAATGATGAGATCTGTGTAAATAATACATAATTACAGGAGAGTAGATGAAGATTGATTGGTGAAAGGAAGATTTATCCTTTGGGATCAAAGAACTTTTCCAATGACTTTAAAGATGTATTAGTTATTAAAGGATAAATACAGTGCAGCTTGCCTTATCCTTAACCTCTCTCTACCTGCTTACCAATTTCAGTAGATGGAAAAATGTCTCCAGCATAGGAATGAGTGAACTCAACAGCTGACGGGGTGGAGCACAGAGCCCAGTCAGTGCCCCAGAACTGAGAATGACCCAGGACCTCCTTTATTCCACAGACCAGTGAGCTGGAAATGGGGGTAATGAGATAATTGGCTCAGTCTTTGAACAAGCAAGGCTAACATCTTTCTCAATGCCTCCCTTTTCCTCTCACGTCCCATAATATCTTTGCTCAGAGAAGACGTTGCAATTCACAGTTACTTAGTTTCAAAATGAAAGCAAATTTAAGTGAAAAAAAGATAAAACAATCATATCAACTTGAAGTTAGTTGTGGATATTCAGCATCTAAGTTGCTTTCTCCCACCGAGAAATAGGATGTTTTTTACTTTCTTTGTTGACTGAATGGGAATAAGTTGATTGGGTGCCAGCAGCTTAAAAATATACTACCAGAGGAACTATAGAAGGTCAGAGAAATATTCAGTGCATGTTACTAAAAATTGAATGAAATCTTGTATCACTGAGTTAACTTTTCAGTCAAGCAACCTCTTAGTCAAAAGCAATGTCCTCATTTTTCACTACGTACTTTGACCATTTCTTGCCTCTGAAATACTACCCATTTTGATTGAACTGTATATTGAGGATATTGACAAAAAATTGAAAATGGAAAGCAAATACACACATACATATAAATCACACCATGACTCATGGTAATTTTCACTACTGCTTTCAAGTAGCGCCATTTAAAAATAATCATATTGCATAGTGTGCTTTTAGAGAGGTTCATATTTTACTTTGAATTTTTCTGTATTAATTTGCCACAGTTTCATTCTATTTGAGTTGAATGAAAAGAGAAGAAAGCCTCTGTCTCATAACATAAGTCAGCAGCATGCTAGTGATGCAACCATTTAAGCATAATTTTCTGAGGTCAGAAATAGGCATTATAGTGAGAGGAGTAGAAATAAATGGTTGATGAAGAGCTTGGTCATTATATTCATATCTTGAGCCCAGCTTCCTTTTTATTAAATGAATTGAAGATTAGTAGCAACCATATGTTAGTTTTAGACATATCGCCCCATCACATCATTTATATCCTTGCTTATACTTGTTTACTTGTCCATTTACTAAAAGCTTTTTGTAACAAGAGGCAGTTTATTAGCCATCACAGAGTTCCACAAACTACATACTTAAATGTATACTTAGTATATATTATAGAAACTAGATATTAGAGATTAAGGTGTCAACAGGCTTGGATTTTCCTGAGGGTTGAGAAAAAGAACCTATCTAAACCTTTTTAACTGTTGTGAGTTTTTTAAACCTGTGAATGTCTGAATTGTAGACACATCATCTTGCTCTCTTTTTTTTTCCACATAGAAATTTCCAAGGAAATTCATATTGAATTTACTCTATCCCTGATTGATGTGAAATTTCTTGTTTTTATGACACCCCCTATTGTATTAGATTAGGGATCTACCCTATACTAAACTCACATCAAATCTAACCGAACTGATTAAACATCTATAAATAAGGTTGTATTCTGAAGTACTAGGTTGGGGCGGGATGGTGGTAAAGATTTAACTGTGAATTTAAAATTGGATACAGTTCAAGCTATAAAACATACAATTCATTAATAACATGATTAATTATTCTAAAAATAAGTTAGGACTAATTTGTGGCTCAATGGTAAATGACTGCCTTTCAAGTGTGAAATTGACGTTCTAATCCTTTACATCATCCCAAAACATCTGATGTGATTTTCAGTGTCACAAGTGGTCAATCACAGGAGCAAACAGGTAGTATGTGACCAACAATTCAGTGTACAGGTACAATGTATGTAACCCTTAAATTTCGCATCCATGAAAACAAGAGGGCAGATGTGAAAATGGTAGAAATAGGTTACTAGCTATTAGCTTAATGTTGCTCTTTCATATTTCTTTCTTAGTAAACCATAATATTATTTGAAGAGGTATAATGAAAATACTTTTATGATGATGTATTTCTTGAATTTTTAATTAAAAGAGAGATTTTTTCCCCCTAAACAGCACAGCTCTTCCTGTTGTTGGTATTAATGCAGCAAATTGAGACAATCAGAGGATGTTGTTTTCTTCCCATTTCTTCAAAAGAAGAGCTCTTCATATAATCTAAATCTCCACAACATCACTAACAGGCCCATTATAATGCTTAATAACTCTCAATGTCACCAATTTCTCTACTTCTAAACCTCTCAGGTCTTTTTTTTCTCAAAGTTTCTCTTGTTTTTACCTCTATAACTGCAAAAACAGTTGGGCACTGTACTTTTTTTTTTATCTTCAGACAGGCATTATGTTTCCTTTTTACATTCAATGCAATAATCTCTATGACACTTATAAAATATTTTGTGGATCTGCCAACACTTATGATTTATCACAAAACTGGAACTAAATCTTGAGGCATGTGAGTGTTTAGAAGAGATGAGAAAGACAGAATTGTGATTCAAGTATATCTTATTTCTTGTAAAATGTTGACAGTGAACTAACAAACTTTTAACTTTCACATATGCCTAGGCCTATCCAAATGGTTCCCTAGTCTTGTGTTGCCATCCATTTAGATAAACTTCACCTGTGACCCCCTTAAAGGAAGAGTCCTTACATTTGTTCTGGACTTGATCACAGAGTTCTTTACACTAAAATGATTACCTCAAATAACCTTTATTTGTTGCTTATACATTTTTATAATTTAACAGTAGAAAATAAAAGTAGGAAATTAAACAAATATTCATTTAAAAATAACACTGAGGTCCATGAATACATCTCAAGCAGTAGACTATATGCCTTGTATGTGTTTGGCTCTGAGATGGATACCTAGCATCACTTTACCCCCCAAGTATAACTGAGAAATACCTCACTAGAATTATAGATTCTTTACAGAACCAAAAAACAGAATTCAATACATGTTAAGATTATATAAAACAATGAAAAGATAATTACAATTTTGAGATAGAAATTAGTGAAATGAGTAGCATTGTTTAACAATTTTGAGAATGTGTTTTTAGTGCTTGGCTTAATATGATATAGCTGAATTCTCTTATCTGCTTTTGCATTCAGTCTGCTGTAATATGTTATTTTGGCTCAAGAGCACGAGATAAGTAGCTAGAATAAGGATGAGTGTTTTAATTACTTTTAAGATAATTGTAGATGTTCTTTGATATTATGCCACTGTTCAACAAAAAGTTAATTCCTAAATTGTTTGGATTTTCAACCATATATCTGAACATTTCATACTATGTTAAAGTCCACTGGGCTGTCTTTTACGTTAAATATATATTTTATACATGCATATATTATTTGAAGAATACTTATGTTATTGTACAGATTTTTCCAATGTACATTAAAGCATATTTTTACTACTACTACTGTTTATTTTTATAACATATTTTTATTTTTAAACTCCTCAGAAAATATTTTTGCATGCTTTCAAACCCATATTTTTGTCAAAATGCATTTTTATTCATAGAAAATAAGCACTTTTCTGACTGTTTTCACTGTTTTGACTAAGACAATAAAATTGTGGCTTTTAAAAAAATATTCAGCACCATTGCTTTCAGAATTTTTTCTTAAAAGTTTCTGGAACATTCCTGTGTATGAGTACAGGAATTCCTACACTATGTGCAGCAGTCTCTCTGAGACAACCAATGAGAAGTTAAACAATCATTCTTGGAGGAATCAGTGTACATTCAGCTTGGTATCTTGGACTATACAAGGATCCCCTCCTCTCCAGCTTGGAGGGACATGCGTCTAAGCACTAAGGTATGAGGAGTCTTACTGTTATTTGCTGGAAAGACCAATTCTAAGCACAAATAACAGTGAATCTCTGACACAGATGCTATTGGTCCTTAATGTCCTGTGATTTTAGGAAATTCTGCAGTTTGGATTTAGTTCCATTTAGTCAGAAATTAAACACTTATTAGTAAGGTTCATTACTCTGGCAGAGTAAGTAAATGCTGGTTTAGTAATATGTGTGTGTGTGTGTGTGTGTGTGTGTGTGTGTGTGTGTGTTTAAGTAAACCTAGTCAATGTATATGTAAAAGACTAAACTCTAGCATACTTAGAAGACTAAATTAAAAATTAAAAATCTACTCCAACAAAATTTCTAGTTAGAAGTAGCAGAGGAAACAATATAAATGTACGGCAAGGGAGACCACCCACTCTCACTTGAGGTTGTTTGAGAATTTAGAACAGCACTTGCCCTCAATGCCACTAAAGGAAAGGTGAGGCAGTGCCTCAGTCTTTAGGATCCAACAGGAGTTGGGCCAATGTTTTAAAGTATTTCTGAAATGTATGTGGTTTTGTCTTTAAACTTAAGAGACTGACTGAATGGCTTTCAGTATCAGTGAGGGGTAGTGCTCATCAGAATTTTCTAATAACACAATGACAAAGGTGAGTCTATACACTTGGCCAGATGTCAAAGGAATGGGAGATGAACTACCAGGTTCCCTTCAGTCAGAGCTTCTGCTGGCATTTTACTCTAAACTGTTGACCTAGTGAGGCAGGTGGCCCTTGGAAGAGAATAGTGTTTGGTGACCAGAATCTCTGTTGGGCCTTTCTTCCTGTGGAATACACAAGAGATCAGGGATCCTGGGAGGGTTCGGGGGGGTTGGAGTAATACAGAGAAGCTATGTTCTCCAACTTAGAAGGAGTTGATGAAGCCCATATATGCATTCAAGAAACCCATGGGATACTCTGGCTGTGGATAGTGGCTAATGTGGTCATCCAGAATCAACACCATGGACCACGACAGTGTTTTCCTGTACAGCTCCAAAAATTCTGGAAAGGGGTTCAAAGGGAGTTAGGGAACTAAAGCTGGGAAAATTAGAGGAAAAATATATAACAACTTGAAGGTAAGAAAGTATGTTGATTTCATAGTTAAGCAAGAGATTTTTCAAGGTGTCTCTGAAATATAACATGAAGGTAATGATATTAAATAAAATGAAGAAGATTGGCATAGACCAGGGGTCTCAAACTTGCAGCCCACGGGCCATTTGTGGCCCTCTGTACAACATTTTGTGGCTCGCGGCCGGCCTTCAAATATCGCAGTATTCGCGATTATTCGCTTACCGAATAATTGCAATAAAAATCGCATTAGTAAGAAAAAAAATCGCATTAAACATTCGCATACCCCAAGCAGTTCTGTTCAGGGTCTGCAAATGTCTAATCCGATTTTCTGATTTTTTTCTTACTAATGCGATTTTTTTATTGTGAATATTCGGTAAGCGAAATCCCTTATGCTGCCCTGTCTCACCCCAAATTTGCCTCCTGCAGCCCCCAGGTAAATTGAGTTTGAGACCCTTGGCACAGACCATTTATAAAAGATCAAAACTGTGTATTTTTAATCTCATATTGGGGTTATACTCATATTGTTTGTCAGAGAAGCCAGGTAACTCTTCAAAACGCAACCCTATCAGCTGCACTCTATACTTTATTGAGATTTTGTTCTCTAGGACTGTTAGTACATGTGGTGGAATCCTTCAATGATGTAATGCATCATTCATGCTGGCAAAGTGATATTGACTTCTGTAGGGAGTGATGTAGGATCTCTTTCTCATTTGTATGCTACTAGAGGCATCACCTTATGCCTTCAAAGACCGAGTCTCAGACAGCTAAAGAAGTAGCATAGTGACCCAATTAATGTAATGATACCATAAATAGGGAGAATATATGGAAGTAAGAAACACTAAAGAGGTAAAAATGAGATGTCTATGGCTAGTTAGGTATGGAAGATGTAGAAGAGAAGAATCAAATATGACATCCAGTTAGTATTGATGAAACAAAACTATATTTCTCAACCTTGGCCCCCATTGTGGCCCTTTTCTTACCTTGATCACCTTGATCACATATTTTACTGTCTTGCCCCCTAAGCAACATGTACTATGTTACCCTCTTTAAATGGACTCTCAGATTATTTTGGGGCCATATAGGCACCATACGGACCACAGTTAAATGCTTAGATAGAGAATACTATGATAGAAGTAAACTTTGAAGAAAAGTGGGTAAAATAATGAGCTGATTATTATTTATGATTATGTGTTTTCCTAGAACAAAGATCAAAATTGATCTTCATGAAAAGATATGCTCAATAGTAATATAATAATACTAGCATATTATATTTTAATAAAATCATACTTTTCCAAAGTGTCTTGGAATGCCAGTAAATTTATTAGATAATATTACAAATACCATGTTTTTTTGTTTGTTTGTTTTGTTTTGTTTTTGGGCCACACCCATTTGACACTCAGAGGTTACTCCTGGCTATGCGCTCAGAAATTGCCCCTGGCTTGGGAGGACCATATGGGACTCCGGGGTATCGAACCATGGTCTGTCCTACGCTAGCGCTTGTAAGGTAGACACCTTACCTCTAGCGCCACCTTCCCGGACCCTACAAATACCATGTTTTAGAAAAAACTTTAACACTTTTTCACAAAATCTGGTGGTAATATTGGCTGTAATATGTGATGATTTACAACATTTCACACTAGAGTGTTTCTTTGGAATTGACATGGTAATTTTACATTAGATCATTAAATATTTGTGAGTTAGATACTATTTTATGTAATTACAGATATCTCAAATTTATTAGAACTTTGTCCTACCCAGTAATATAACAGCTACAAGGAAAAATGTCGACATCTTGGTATTTTCCTTGTCTCTGGAGGTTATCTCAAATAAATTATAAACAAGTTTGGTTCAGAACATGATCATTCATGTTCTTCTTCTCTTCTGGCCTTTGTCTCAGCTGTCAACCTAGAGAGTGCAACACTCATATAGAATGTCACAGACTTTCTGCCATTATTCCCAAAGTGCCTTCATCTATTGAGATATAAAATTTTCCTACTGAGGCCTCATTTCTCTTGGATCTATTTCTATTTGGTTGTTTTACTGATGTAATGGAATGCACATACTAGGAAAATTGTACAGGCTTGAGATTGAAGTGTTGTATATTTTTGTACATTTTAGAGGTAATGTTAGAAATAGTTGTTTGTGCCTAAAGCATTTTGATAAATATTTCTTCTAAGTTGTTTTATGGTCAAAGCTTTTAGACTCTATATATAAAATCCTAATTTTTCTGCAATTCCATCCTTATCATAAGTGGTAATATCTTACAGGTATTTTTTCTTGATTTTCTTAATTTTTTTAACATTTGTCTTGTTATTCCTTTGCTCCATTATAATGTGTGTAAAATGAACCTTTAATCCCCCAGATTTTTCTATTTAACTAGAATAATAAGATCCCAGGGAAAATATTCTATGCAGAATCATGATAGATGGACATAGATTTACCCATGCTCACTGTTTTATTGTAATCAATTCTTGAATAGCCTAGTGTATTTGTTTCCTGCTGTCTTGAAGACTACCCCTTACCATTTCTTTTAGGATCTCAAAGTGGTAAGTCATATTCTTTCCCTTTACTGTAAATATTTTGTGATTTTTTCTTATTCTTTGAAACTGGGTAAGAAAATATGGCAAATCATTATTACTATTCAACTTAAATATATTTTCTTCTGGACTCTAACAAAAATTTGTTCTATATTTTATTGTTATTTCATAAAAGCTCTTAGACTCTATATACAATCCTAACTTTTTTGCAGTTATATCTTTATCATAAGTGGTAATATCTTACAGGTATTTTTTCTTTGGCCATAATTGCTACAGCTCCTGTCTAATATGGTATATAATTCAGTAAGATACTTATTTATTAAGACATTTTATTAAGACATTTATTACTTGATATTTATTTTTAAAAATTCTTAGTTTCAGGTACTATATATCAATGGAGTTTATTTTTGTTTTATGTAGGATTCTTCCTTCTGAACCTCTTTCAGATACTTTAAAATTATTTTTCCACTAGATACATTTGAACAGAACAACACCAAAAGTTGTTTTCCCTACTTAATACATTTAATAGTAGAGACATAATGGTAGAGTTATCTGTCTAGTGTTAGAAACTACAGATAACAGTAAAAGATGGTTGGTATGACTAGAAGACTTGAACTATTTTGATCTACAAATTGTGTAATTGGACATTCAGAAGATTTTCTCAGGATCTGGAGGCCTAGAAGTAAAAACTGAAACAACAGGATGCTCCCTTGTGCTTCTGGTAATCTGCACTACCAGCAAAAGCAGCAGGTGAGGGGTCAGAGTGGTTGAGGAGGCATGTAGGCTTATCCCAGGACCCTCTGATGAGTTGTTCAGCAGGATTTTTCTGATCTGATGTCAGTTTCGGCGAGGAGGGGATGTTTTTAGTCTTATTCCTCTTCCATCTATATTTTTCTCTATATCAGTTCTCTTTGACTTCTTATTCTGGGTATCTTCATTTACCATCCTGGCTTTAGCAGGGTCATGGCATCAAGCTCTCCATGTCTCTGATGATTAGCTGCCTGGGAAAATGAAGAAACTGAGCAGAAAAAAGGCACGGGAACTTTACTGAACTCCACAAGCTTTTTCCCTCTTCTGGACCTCCCAACTGCTCACAGGACAGCTTTCCTGACCTTTGAGTCAGCCCTTTGATTATCACTCCAGAAGGCTGCCCAGCCTCCTGCTCATTCTTGGGATGTATCATGGACTCTTGCGCGCAGCCTCTATAGCTGATAGGATTGTCAGCCTGGACTCTGGGTCACTGTTATTCTCTGTTCTGGTTTTAATATGAGGCATAATTACCACCCTGGCCTGCTGTTTTTGCTGATTACCTATTTTTATCATTTCTTTGGGCTCTTTTATTTTCACATAAACGAAAGAATTACTATGTTTGTTTCCCAATTTCTTACTTTTGGATAATCTATTCTAAATCTATTAATTAGTTTAGAAAAAGATGAGGAAATATTTTATTGAGAAATTGCACTTACCAAAAACATTTCAGTATGTTGAAGTTGATTCTTTCGAGTTCATAGAATGAAGGATATAATTTTAAATGAAAATATTTTTTTTTCCTTCTAGGGTCAGACTATATCTAAAAAATCTTTGGCTGCTAGACATTTTGTAACTTAAAAAAAGATGTTTCTTATCTCAAGACCATGGCCTTTATGTGATGCTTATCTTTATTGTTAGAGTGTTCACTGGATGTTTTATTTGACACCACAACTTGAACTATATAGTCCCGCCTCCCAACGGGAGATAGAGCGGGAAATAAGGGAGGTACCAAGACCAAACAGGTGTAGGGCCACTAAGTAGTTAGCGAGGCACAGAGGGGACCACTTATTCTAGCAGCCCCGGGGGTGAGGGAGGAGGATATGGAGGTAGGACAATTCAGTGATGGGAATTCCCCTGTTTTTATGTTAATATGTACCTAAAATATTATCGGCAATGACATGTAAGCCACTATGATTAAAATAAATATTATATTAAAAAAAAGATAATGTGGGGCTGGAGAGATAGCATGTAGGTAAGGTGTTTGCCTTTCATGCAGGAGGTCATTGGTTCAAATCCCGGAGTCCCATATGGTCCCCCATGCCTGCCAGGAGCAATTTCTGAGCCTGGAGCCAGGAATAACCCCTTGAGCACTGCCGGGTGTGACCCAAAAACCACAAAAAAAAAAAAAAAAAAAGATAATGTAAGTGCGGCTTGAAACCAACATATTTTAAATTAAAAATGTTTGTTGGAAGATTTTATAAAACAGAAATCGAAAGAAATCGTAAGTTTTATAACATAAGTTTGTTTTCATATAATCACCCTGAAGTACAAGTATATGACAAATAAACAAAAGCAGGGATAATGCCAGGCTCTGGATACACTTATGCCTCCCTCCTTGCTTCTTTGTAGGAGAGAAATAAGCAGGAGACAGTCAGAACTTTCAAGCATCATGAACTGCATGCAGGTTCTCATCTTTATTCAGAGCGCAGTATCAACGTTTATTTTTGCACTGTGACAGGTTTTTATCTGGCTGCTGAGAACAGGGAAATAGCTGTATAACCCAGCAATTTTGCTCACCACAGAAGGAACTTGATGCAGAAAACTCCACTATAGTTAAGAGGGCACTGTGCCCAGGTAACCTTTAATTAAAATGAGCTTACATGTGATCTGGCTATATGTGTTAGTAGTCAAGACTTTTTTTTACACAATATCTATGTCAGTCCTCTTTTTCGTTCTGGTCCAATGAAAAAAGATGAAAGGTTCCTCTGGCTGGGTGTTTCCTAATAATAATAATTTAGTCACAAATGAAGGAGAAAACCTGATAAGTCATAAACCTTTGCAACTGTATCTAATTTTTGAATCTAAATTTTTTATCTAAAATTTTTATTCTTCCCCAAATCATTTTTATATTCTTCCCCAAATCATTTTACTACCAAAATTATCTTGGCTGTGAACACTGCTAATATTTGAAGGTATATATTGTAGTGATGAGGTAAGACAGATACTAAGAATTCTTTCATAGTCATTGACATCTGAGTTGAGGCACAAGGCTCAGGGTAAAAGTTTCTCCCTAAACAGAAGAGCCACACAATATGGCATCAGGAACCTCTGCTATCTTACACTTCATGTAGACTACAAAGTGAGCATAATGTTTGGAATGACTGAGCTGAGTAAGGATAGCAAAAATATAATATTTTCTGGGGCCGGGTAGGTGGCGCTGAAGGTAAGGTGTCTGCCTTGCAAGCGCTAGCCAAGGAAGGACCGCGGTTCGATCCCCCGGCATCCCATATGGTCCCCCCAAGCCAGGGGCGATTTCTGAGCACATAGCCAGGAGTAACCCCTGAGCGTCAAATGGGTGTGGCCCAAAAACCAAAAACCAAAAAAAAAAAAAATATTTTCTATATATAGGGCTATTAAATATGTAGTTAAATTGATAGAGAGGTTTTCAGTTTTCCTATTGAACATACATAGCGAGAGGTTTAAACTTTTCCTTACCTCAAAAATATTATAAATTCTCTCCCATTATTACTTTTCAGGTTTTTTTTTATTACAGATTCATTTAGGAGGTTCAAGACAAGATATTTGGACATTGTTTCCCATAATGTATGATTAAGCACTAAGAATATGTTTCTAAGATCCATTTTATGGTATAGTTTTATAATGATGTTATAAAAACTTAAAAATGAAATTTTAAAAAACTTAAAAATGAAAGTTGTGGAGTAACACAATACTCAATGAAAACGTAGAAAAGATGAGTGTTTTTAATTAGTCATTCAGATGAACAATCCAAAGCATTGTAGAAGAGAGTAGAAAGGGAAAATATATGTTTAAGATTCCTCAAGCTTCTGAAACTTTATAGATCTATTTTATTAATAAATTTATATCAATATATGGAAAAGGGAAAACACGTGTTTGAGGGTATATACTTTGTCAGTTGTATTCCAAATAACTCAAAGCACATGGATAGCCATAAAGTTCTGTATTTTGTGAGTAAGGTTTTAATTATGAGGAAAAAAAATATATGGTTTACATATTTTAAAAAGTTTTTACTGTGTTGTAGTAAAAAGAAATTGTAGCTAACTACTTTTGATTTTAGAACCATTTTGTTTAAATTTAGTTCATTTGTTTTATTCTATTTATCACAGAAAATGGAGTCATATAGTAATTAACCATTTATTTATTCCACCAAAGTTTCATTTCCACCAAGTTTCTTTTCTTTTGGATAATAACCATTCTCACAAGTGTGAGGTGATAACTCATATTTTGGAATTGTATTTCCCTGATAAAAATGATATATATCACTTCAAGTATGTGATGTTTATCTACACATTTTTGTTGAAATGTCTATATATGGCATCTGCCCAGATTTCTATTTTTTGTTTGTGTTTTTGAATTTTATGAGTATGTTTATATTAACTTGTGTTTGGACCTAAGTGCAAATGTCTTCTATTTAGTAGGATATAAATTTTATGAAAGCTTCACTCTGTTTAAAATTTTGCATTAATATGGTCCCATTTGTTTGTGTTGTTTACCTTGCTATTATAATTGACCCCCCCCAAATAGCTCTAAGGTTAATGTCAAAGGAATATTCCCATGATTTTCTGTTTTTTTTTTTTTTTTTGCTTCAGGTCTCACATCAAAGTCTTTAATCCACTTTAAGTTAATATTGTACTCTAACCCTAACCCAAACCCTAACCCTAACTCTAACCTAAAGTGTTGTTTCATTCTTTTTCATAAGACTATTCAGTTTTCCCATCAAAACATTAAAGTGGTATATTTATATAAGACAAGCATTCTATGGTTGTTATTGTTCTTTTTTTTTTTTTTGAGCACTGAAGATTTATTCTTCTCAAATGACATTTTCATTCTAAAAGCATCTAAATTTTAACTTACCGTTTTTTCCTGCATATAAGATGACCTTTTAACCTATGAACAACTTCTTAAAAGTAGGGGGTATACAACATGCTAAAACTAACTCCAGCTTCAGGGACCAATGATCTGCCCCCCTTACCACTGCATCCAATCCAGCTGCCAGGTGTCATCACTCTGCTTGTCCTGATTCATCTTTCAGGGCACACAGAGGAGATGAGTTACTGAGCGCTGCATCCTAACCAGCTTCGGGGAATGTGGTTTTCCTGTGCTCAGTCTTCTGTTCAGCTTTTATGGGACACAGAGGAGGCACTCTGTCTCCCTCTAGATGTCCTATTAATCACTGCACCCCAGTCAGCTGCTCTTGGAGGAGCCTCCCTCTCCCTCCTCTCAATGTAGATCACAATCAAGAAAATCAGAGTCACTCACTACAAATGACAAATGTAAAATGATTGTTGGTACTCCAAAGTCTAGCTTTATTAAACATATACTGTTAACCATTCAGGGTTATTTTTTTCTCTTGCATTTTTTAATTTCCACTTGGTGTGTGTTAGAGAGGTAGTCTTATATGGCGAATATAGCCCAAACCCTGTTTTTTAATAGAAAAGTAGGAGGGTTGTCTTATACTCCCAGTTGTCCTATATGCTGGAAAATAAAGGAACTTAAAGTTATCTTCTCAAATTAAAATATACTTAAAACAGAGATTGTTTTATTATCCTTACCCAAACAGGTCTAAAAGGTATGATTAAATGCAGAGTCATATAATTTCAAAATAACTGATTGTCATTTAGTAGTGTTCTGTAGGGTTAGATACTGAATGGAATATGGAACCCTATAAAACTTTAGCATCCCAATAACTATTTTATTCTTATATGAGAGGGCAAGTTTAGAAAATCATTTTTACCTTATCTATCTACAGGTCAAAAATGAAAATTAGGACAATAGTTCTAACAATAAAAATTAAACAAGGACTATTTTCCCAAGTGGCTAATAAATCTACCTTTTTAAAAACAAAAATTTCATTAATTTAAATGATCACATCTGTGTATCAAAATACATCTGGCCTAACATAAAAACAGCTGGGTCCAGCAGCCAGGCTGGTGAAGGCTGAATACACTCTAGCAGGGAGATAATTGGTCTCAGAAGTAAAGGTTTCCAAATGTGCAGCTATTCAACATTATTTCAAGGAGTGTCTCTGGAGGAAGATTGATCTTGACAAACCATTCTTCTTTCTGCGGTGTCCTCTGACAGTGCATGAAGACAATGACAGCAGGGAAGCTGGAAAGAAAAGCTCCCAGAGCATTTGCAGGAGATTCATTCCCATGGCAGACAAAGTCGATCAAGATGTGGACTCTTTGTTCAGACCACTCTCTTCAAAGCAAGCCCCAATTCTGTGAGCAGAGGAGTAAGACCATTTGAAGAGACCTCAAATGGTTTAGGGAAGGTGTGGACATCTAACTAGTTCTTTATGCCAAAGGTTTCCAATCTTGGACTTGAAACTCCTGGGAAGTATAGAGAGACTCTCAATACTAGACTTTTTAGGTGATAAAGAGTAAGTTTTATGCACACTTAAAAGGATTATGCAGACATGATTCTGCTTTAAATATTTATATTAATTTAATAAACTTATTATTATATATGGATTTTCAAATCTTAGAAATCAATATTTTCTAGAGAATACTAGCAAAGTACTGTAAGTTCTTATACTATGATTGGTATATTATTTGTAAACAATAAACTTCTTTTATATATTTTGAATTGTATTTGTAAATAATTTAACATTGGCTTTTTTTCCTTGTTTGTTTTTGGGTCACACTTAGGAGCGCTCAGGGGTTCCTCCTGGCTCTCTGCTCAAAAATCGCTTCTGGCAGACTTGGGGGACCAGGATTTGAACCACTGCACTTCTGCATGCAAGGCAAATGCCTTACCTCCATGCTATCTCTCCGGCCCCAATATTGGCTTATTTCTAAAGTAAACTCTCTGATTTAACAAAATTTTCAACTCCCTAATTTAATATGAATCTTAAAATCCCTGTAATTGATTATTCCCAAAGTGTGTCCCCATGGCTAATCGTTTTTACCTGGCAATTTGTTAGAAGTTCTGGTAAATGAGATTCTCTGGGAAATAATAATACTAAAAGGTCTTCCACCCATCCTGAAATAGCCCAAAAGCATGAAGACCTTTGTGATGTAAATATTGAGTTCTTTTAGAAATAGAGAAAATGGATTACCCACTGATACAGAAACTGAGGCATCAAACAAAGAATTGGCCTCCCAGTTATGTGCCCTTAGAAAAGGAGAAGTTTCAGGCCCAGAGAGATAGCACAGTGGCGGCGTTTGCCTTGCAAGCAGCCGATCCAGGACCAAAGGTGGTTGGTTCGAATTCTGGTGTCCCACATGGTCCCCCGTGCCTGCCAGGAGCTATTTCTGAGCAGACAGCCAGGAGTAACTCCTGAGCACTGCCGGGTGTGGCCCAGAAAACAAAAAACAAAAAACAAAAAAAGAAAAGAAAAGGAGAAGTTTCAAGAAAATCAAAAGGCAATCATAAGAATAGAAAAGGGCCATCATGACTCCAGGATTTCTTTCTTGTGAAAATATACAGATCAGCTTTTCTGTGGCAGATAACTACAGGTCAGGTCTACTATGACATACTATGACACTAATTTGTAAATATATCAGTGCTCATTCTTCACTCTGGAAACTGGCCCAATTCTCAAGCTGAAATATGTTTTCTTTTTTTTCTCTCTCTAGAAAATCCTGCCTTAAACTTATATATGTTTTTCCTCATCCCTCACATTTCTCTAAGTAAATTTCTTTGAATAAAACTATTTTACTTCACTAAAAATTAAATTATTAAATTCTATTACAGAACTATGAATAGCAAACTGGGTTTAGTGATCTGTACTTTAATCAGCTCTTCAGGTAATTATGATGCATACGCAAGATGAGAACCACTGCTTTATATGTTTTTTTTTATTTAAACAACTTTATTACATACATGATTGTGTTTGGGTTTCAGTCATGTAAAGAACACCACCCATCACCAGTGCGACATTCCCATCACCAATGTCCCAAGTCTCCCTCCTCCCCACCCGACCCCGGCCTGTACACTAAACAGGCTCTCCATTTCCCTCATATATTCTCATTATTAGGACAGTTCCAAATGTAGTTATTTCTCTAACTAAACACATCACTCTTTGTGGTGAGCTTCATGAGGTGAGCTGTAACTTCCAGCTCTTTTCTCTTTTGTGTCTGAAAGTTATTATTGCAAGAATGTCTTTCATTTTTCTTAAAACCCATAGATGAGTGAGACCATTCTGCATCTTTCTCTCTCTCTCTGACTTATTTCACTCAGCATAATAGATTGCGTGTACATCCATATAAAGGAAAATTTCATGATTTCATCTCTCCTGACAGCTGCATAATATTCCATTGTGTATATGTACCACGGTTTTTTTTTTTTTTTTTTTTTTTTTTTTAGCCATTCATTTGTTGAAGGGTATCTTGGCTGTTTCCAGAGCCTTGCTATGGTAAATAGTGCTGCAATGAATATATGTGTAAAGAAGGGGTTTTTGTATTGTATTTTTGTGTTCCTAGGGTATATTCCTAGGAATGGTATAGCTGGGTCATATGGGAGCTCGATTTCCAGTTTTTGGAGGAATCTGCATGTCGCTTTCCATAAAGGTTGAACTAGACGACATTCCCACCAGCAGTGGATAAGAGTTCCTTTCTCTCCACATCCCCGCCAACACTGCTTGTTCTCATTCTTTGTAATGTGTGCCAATTTTGGGGGTGTGAGGTGTTGTTTTGATTTGCATCTCCCTGATGATTAGTGATGTGGAGCATTTTTTCATGTGTCTTTTGGCCATTCTTTGTCAAAGTGTCTGTCCATTTCTTCTCCCCATTTTTTGATGGGATTAGATGATTTTTTATTGTAAATTTCTGTCAGTGCCTTGTATATTTTGAAGATTAGCCCCTTGTCTGATGGACATTAAGAAAACAACCCTATTCACAACAGTGCCACACAAACTCAAATATCTTGGAATCAACTGTACTACAAAGCAATAGTTATCAAAACAGCATGGTATTGGAATAAAGATAGGCCCTCAGATCAGTGGAATAGGCTTGAATACTCAAAAAATGTTCCCCAGACATACCATCACCAAATTTTTGATAAAGGAGCAAGAAATCCTAAATGGAGCAAAGAAAGCCTCTTCAACAAGTGGTGTTGGCACAACTGGCTAGCCACTTGCAAAACATTGAACTTAGACCCCCAGTTAACATTATGTATGGAGGTTAAATTCAAATGGATTAAAGACCTCGATATCAGACCCAAAACCATAAGATATATAGAACAACACGTAGGTAAAACACTCCAGGACATTAAGACTAAAGGCATCTTCAAAGAGGAAACTGCACTCTCCAAGCAAGTGAAAGCAGAGATTAACAGATGGGAATATACTAAACTGAGAAGCTTCTGCACATCAAAAGAAATAGCGCCCAGAATACAAGAGCCCCCCACTGAGTGGGAGAAACTATTCACCCAATACCCATCAGGCTTTATATGTTCTTATACTGTATGCAAACATAAAAATTCAAGTTATCACAAGTATTAGTTTATTTTTTTATTTTTATTTTTTTGGTTTTTTGGGCCACAACCATTTGATGCTCAGGGGTACTCCTGGCTAAGCACTCAGAAATTGTCCCTGGCTAGGGGGTCCATATTGGACGCCAGGGAATCAAGCTGCGGTCCTCCTTGGCTAGCGCTTGCAAGGCTACCTTACCTCTAGCGCCAACTCACCGGCCCCATATTAGTTTATTTAATTACAAAATTTCCACCAAAATCCTAAGACATACATTAGTACACTCTAATGTATCAAGTCCTTTAATTATTAACTCTAAAATATCTAATAGGCTATTTCTAAGTCTAGCATGACAGCATAAATTTGTGCATAAAGAACTTACTTTCTAAGAATTGTTGTGCAGCTTAGCAAAAGAGCACTTGCATTGCCTATGTGAGATCCTGGGTTTGATCTCTAAAATCAAATCAAATCAAATAAAAAAGGTATGTATTTCCTAAGAAAATCATTGTTATTTGCTAGCTAAATAAAATTAAGTTTTTAATTATTTTTATTTACACTATGATTACAAGGCTGTTTATGTTTTTTTCCACAATTAGTTTTTTTCCACAGAGATAGTTCCAATTATACAATGTACAACAATTATCACCAGTGCACATTTCCTGTGATCAATATCCCCAGTTTCTCTCTCATCCTCTCTGATGCCCTCTCCGCTTCCTCTCTCTGGGACATACCTTCTCTCTCTTTCTCTCCCTCTCTCTCTGTAATTAATTAATTAATTAAATCATTTGGGAGGATTGGGCCACACTCAGTGACGCTCAGGGGTTACTCCTGGCTATGCGTTCACGAATTGCTCCTGACTTGGGGGACCATACCGGTTGCCGGGAGATCGAACCATGGTTTATCCTGGGCTAACATGGGTAAGGCAAAATGCCTTACCACTTGTACCACTGCTCCAGCCCCGTACAATGCAATCATTTTATCTCCTCCCATTTTTCTTTTAAGAATGATCAGCTCTGACTATCATTGTTCATAGTGGACTCTTCTTTACCCTAACTGCAAATCTAAATAGGTATTTGTCACAAGCTTTCTGTCATGGACTGGTTCTCTTGGACCTCATCTCTATTCTCTCTGGATATTATTACCATACTATCTTTTATTTTTCTTATATTCCACAAATGAGTTAGATTATTCTATGTCTATTCTTCTCTCTCTGACTCATTTGACTCAGCATAAAAATATCCATATCCATCTATGTATAAGCAAATTTTATGATTTCATTTTCCCTAATAGTTGCAGAGTATTTCATCACGTAGTTGTACCAAAGTTTCTTAAGCCACACCTTGGTTATCAGATATTTCAATTGTTTCCTAATTCTGGCTGCACAACTTCTTGATATTTTTCAAGGAAAATTACAACTGCAGTTCACCAAAGACATGCATATGCAATCCATTGCTAGTTATGGACTATAATTCCTACCAGTGGTAGCCTCTTTGGTAGCTCTTGTGAGGTTTAGGAGAGAAATGTGGCAAGAAAGAAATCTGACCACCTTGGTCAACAAAAAGTGCCTGGGATATTTAGGACTGATGAGAGAGTGTATCATCAGCTCATGAATAGCACAGATACTCACATCCCACTGCCCCAAGCAGAAGCTGTGAAACTATAACTGGAGTTACTTGTTCTGCCCTCCATGATATGAATCCTGCTTTGAGGTCTCAGGCAACCATGGACTCAGTGGAGACTGGACAGAGAAATTGCTCTTTACAGGAAAGGAGAGTCAGTCCTAAATCTTACATTGGCTGTTCAGGTTCTTCACCTTTCCATAACAGAAAATAATTTCAGAAGGAAATGAATAGTGAAGTAAAGCAAAGAAAATAAATTAAGGGATGAAAAGAGGTAGATAAAAAATTATATGCTCCAGAGAAAACTCAGGCATGGAAAAGAAACTCCATGTTTTCTCTCCTGTATATGGAAGCCTATGTTTCCTATTCTGTATTCAGGTATGATACAGAAGTGGTGATTGTAGATCTTGGTGTATGCCCACAGTTCTCATGTTCGTTAGTATTTTAAGTAATGAAAATATTAAATAGTATAGCTCTACAGATCTAGAGTTAAAAAATAGAAATATTGGGCCCGGAGAGATAGCACAACAGCGTTTGCCTTGCAAGCAGCCAATCCAGAACCAAAGGTGGTTGGTTCGAATCCCGGTGTCCCATATGGTCCCCCGTGCCTGCCAGGAGCTATTTCTGAGCAGACAGCCAGGAGTGACCCCTGAGCACTGCCGGGTGTGGCCCAAAAACCAAAAAAATAAAAATATTTACTGGAAAGTCAGAGAAGAAAAAAACCTCTCCAGAAGAAGAGAAATTCAGTATAGTACCAAGTTAATAGGAAGTCTTTTGTGTAGGTCCATTGACACATGCAAATTGGGTTTTATACCGTTCTTATCTAGTAATAAGAGTGTTAGAGAACTAAAAAATTATACAGGTTGATCTGTCTAGTTTCTGCCTTTTAGGTTATCTCTTTGGCCATTGGCCTTAGGTATTGCCCATTATCTCTAGTGTCTGATGAGTCTAAGAACGGAGAATTGTTAACTTCCCATTCATCAAAGAGTCCAGGAGTTGGCAAGAATATTAAAAATGGAGGAGGAGCAGGCCAAAATAGGACTACAAAGATGTTACTTCCCATTTAAGGAAAGCACGCACCAGACGTGGTGACCCTTTGTGTGGATCATGGCGGTAATTCCAACATGTCTGTAACATTACATTTTTCTCTCTATTCGGCCACTGTAGAAATCCAGCCTCAGCTCTCCTACAGACAAAGAAATGTCACTACCAAAAGCCCACCAAAAGTCCGTGCTGGCTAGTTCGCATAACCTGGTGCCAACAGCTTGTTTTTCTAAGTCTAGCTCTATGATGGTAAACAATCATTTCCGTCCCCCCCCCCAAATCATTTTGCGGCTACTACATAGACATCAAAAATATCTCTGTCTCTCTCCTCCTGGTATCTTGAAAAACCTGCTTTTTGCTAACCATAAACATCCCCAACTCTGATTTCACTGACCTCCAGCAGAGTTCATTCTCATCTGAAGAATGGTCTTTTAATATGTTTATTAAGGCTTGTTTCACTCTCCTGCTCTTTGAGAACACCCAGCATTCCAAAGCATGTCCTTATAAAATGTCATCGGCTGAAAAATAATTTGTCTCTCGTCTCTTGGAGGGTCCCCATACAATGTATTTTGTGTGATCTCATTTATTTCATATATCATATTCGTCCACTCGTGCTCACGCTTCTCTCCTCCGCGAAAAGGTTCCCGAAACCCACGAAGGTTCTGCTTAGCAAAGCTAACCCGTCTGCACCACAAAGAAGCTGACAAAGAGAAACTGAGACTTCCTCTTTCCAAAAGAACCCATACATATACAGACATGGATGGGCAGCTGCATATCCCAGAATGAGAAAAATGTGTCCAAAAGTATGTTCATATCTCAAGAGAGTAAATATGGGCATGTGCATGTGTCATTTCCTCTGTCAAGATGGTTTAATACAGTTTTCCAAAACTGCCTTCCTCCCACCATTGTCCACTGTTAGGGTGGTTTCCAAGAGGTGAAGTTTGGAACAGTTGCTGATCTTAGTTTTATTTATTTATTTTTATAAATATTCTTTTTTAAGCATCATTATTACAAGCATGTTTGTAGTTGGGTTCCAGTTATATATATAAAAAAGAACACCTCTTCCCTCATTTACCAGTGCGATGTTCTTATTTTGATATTTTGTGCATGAACTTTGTTCCATTGGGGAAGCTTTGCATATGGCCTAAGGTTATGCATCTCCATGGTTTTCTGTGCACCTGAGAAGAATTGTGTGTGTGTGTGTGTGTGTGTGTGTGTGTGTGTGTGTGTGTGTGTGTGTGTGTGTGTGTGTCCTCAGTCTGGGTTTGGTTTCATATAGTTTCCCTCAACCTTTGTTACAAACACCCTTATCTTTCTGCCTACAATTTAAACTATTTTTTTAATATATTTCAATTATTATTCCTCTACTCTGAATTCTAGTTTTACCTTCCTGTTTTTAATTTTTTTACTATCCCAGTTACAACTAATATACCTTCTTGTTGAAACAAACTTTTAACTTATATTATAAAACATCTGACTTGGGTTTGAATTTCTACAGAGACCACTTCTATGACAAGGACAAGAAGTCTGATAAGCCTTATGAGCCCTGCATGTGGTCAGTGAATTGTAAGTATTTGGTTTTGTGCATATACCTGCAATTACTTTTCAGTTGAGTGGAGAGGCTGTTGTACTTATACAGTACAACACATTTTCAAGCATTATTGATTTTATTGTAGTTTTTGTCATTATGTATTATTTTCATCCGTGGGTGCGAAAAATGCAACTAAAAATAAGTATTCAAAAAATCATTTTCTGTTAAAGTCTCCTCATTTAGAAAATGCACTATATGCAAATAAAAGGATAGGTGCTCTCTGTGGAAAGTACTTACTTGTCTTATGAATTTTTATCTGAGTAAATACAGGTAAGCTGAAATGAAGAAATTGAGGCCCAGGGGCAGCCAATAAAAAGTAAATTTTGTATTAATTTTTCCAGGTCTACAAATTAGTGTACTAATATAGCTTCATTCAGAAATTATATTCAGAGTGGATTTTCCAGTAGGGTGTTGTGGATAGAATCCTGCTTAGCTATCTATTTATGTGAAGTGATCAATGTAGGGCATGTGATTTTACAGCATTCCCAAATTGTCTTTCATTCCTCTGCTTCATCTACTATATACCTCCACATATTTGCCTTCAACCATTTTATACATTCTTCTTATGGATCCCTTAGTGCTTTAACAAACATCATATCACTCTTTCATTTCACATACTTTATTCTCTCCCAAATTTATTCTGATACAGAAACATTTGTCCCTTGGTTTCTAGATCCTCTGTGATGTGATCTTTATTTTTCTCTTTCCTGTCTTTATTGCTTCTTTCCACCAACCACACATAATTGTGTTCATTAAACATCCTAGCAATAATTATATCAGTCATTGAGTTTTCAAATTTCAAAGCTAGATAAAATGGTGCTTACTTCACATCACATCACATGTCCTTTAAGTTTTTTGTTTTTGTTTTATTCTGTTCTTGGGCCACAGTCAACCCTTCTCAGGGGCTACTCCTAGATCTCTGATCCCTGATGGTGCTCAGGAGACATGGATTTGAATCAGGATGAGAAGAATACAAGGAAAGTGCCCAACACCTTTACTAATTCTCTGCCCTTTTCTTGGTATATTTACTCAAATATTATCTCCCTCTTTAGTACTGGTGTGAAAGTACTCAGGTGGGGTGTTTACCGTGAATCTGGCCAACCTGGGTTAGATCTTTGGCATCTATATGGTCTCCTGAGAATCATGAAGTATAATTCCTGAATGAAGAGTCAGGAATAATATCTGATCACCACCAGGTATGGCATTAAAACAAAAGACAATATGATTCAAATATTATATCCCCCAAAGAGCCATTTCCACCTTCCTTTTCTTTTCTTTTTTTTTTTTTTTTTTTTTTTGGTTTCTTAGCCACACCCAGTGTAACTCAGAAATTGCTTCTGGCTTGAGGACCATATGGGACGCCAGGAGATCTAACCGTGGCCCTTCCTGGGTCAGCCACGTGTAAAGCAAACGCCCTACTGCTGCGACAACACTCCTACCCCATTTCCACCTTAATTAGAAAAATACAGTCTACTTTTCCTATTTCTGCTTTTACTATAACTTCAGATATTTTTAAATAAAGCTTTTTATTATTTGATTATTACTCTAAAGATATATTATTACTATTAGTAATAGTATATTACTATACTATACTATTACTATTATTATACTATTAGAGTAATACACTTTTACTCTAAAGAATATACTACATGAAAGCAGAAATTTTTTCCAGCCATTTTTTGTTTTGTTCTATTTTATTTGGACCATACCTGATACTTGTCAGATAATACTCCTGGCTCTGCATTCAAGGATCATTCCTGGTAGAGCTTAGGGGATATATGTGGTTCCTGGTTGGAACCCATGCAAGATAAGCATCTTACTCTTTGTACAATCATTGCAAACTGCCTCAAACTTCTTTTTAAATTCACAGTATTTTCTGACTGAACCATAAAATCACTATGATGAACCAAATATCTAAATATCTAATATCAAATATCTAAAAATGAGATCAATTTATATTCACACCCAAAATCTCTCATTGATGGCCCTAAAGTATAATTGCATAATTTCAAGGCTCAATTCTCTCTGAAGGAATACAGCTTTTAGTGAGCATCTATGAAAACCGATGGTAAAAAACTATAGACTTTATCTTCCCAAACCAAGAGTGAGAAAAAAAATGTGAATGATCTTTCTGAACATCATGTGCACATGATGAACATAATATACTCCTGTAGCTCTCATCTGAGATCAGGGCTCTGAAAAGTTTCTCCCCCAATGCTGGCCACTCATTTTATCCTGTCCCCATCCCTAGACTCTAATATCAGAAGTATCCATTTATTCCTAAGAACATAGGGGTTCACAATATTTGAATAATATGGACCCCCAATTTTTTATCTTAAAGAGCTTGAGTAGCTAGAGGCAAGACTTTCTAAATATATAGAATCAAAGAATAAATTGTCCAATCAGGAAAGCAGAAATGATACTATCAGTGGCGAGTGTTCACGGACTATCGTGAAAGAGCATCTTGTACAGGGTTACAGAATCCAAGTTGCCAATGTAGATTTTGGCTACTCATAACCCTGAATAACTAAGTTGGAAAACTAAAGAATTAATAAAAACTGGTTTATTAACCTCTAAAATTAAATAGTAACCTCATATTTTATATTATCCATTAAATATTAGTGCTATTAGACTTATTACCAAAATATACCTTAGAAACTAGCATAGATTATTCTTTTCTTTTTGATTCTGATACTGCTGTTTATTTTTTGTTTGTTTGTTTGTTTATTTATTTTTACACTAAGAACTATCATAACAAAATGTGACTGAATGAGAGAAGTAGAAAGCCTGTCTAGAGTACAGGCCAGTGTGGGGTGGGGAGGAGGGACACTTGGGATATTGGTGATGGGAATGTTGCAATGGTGAAGGTTTTTTTTAATATATATATATACAAAAACATCAAGAGAAAAAAATAACTTCTAAAAAAATAAACAGCAGTATCAGCATAGATTATTCTTAACTGTTATTTTTATCAATTAATTTATGGAACCCTTATATCATTGTATTCTGTTTATGTTTTGTTTACGTTTCAAAAAACCTTCACTGTGAGGATTTATGTAGGGATTTAGCTTAAGTGATAGAGCACACATTTGCATGTGATACCCTGGGTGAGATCCCCAGCACTACACAGTGCTGAGGCACCACCTTTTGGGCCCTCACAACTAACAATGAAAAGATATTGGTTACAGAGGGATGGTAAGGGCTTAAATGAGGGGACTGAATTAACCTAGGATCAGAAAGCCTCTAGCACTCCTGGACTTGCTATCCTATGTATCCATAAAGAATGTTCCTTTAAGAAAACCACTTTGTTCAATTTTTTGCAAGTGGCTACCCAGTTTTGCCAACACCACTTGTTGAAGAGGCTTTCTTTGTTCCATTTAGGATTTTTTGCTCCTTTATCAAAAATTAGATGATTGTATGTCTGGGGAACATTCTCTGAGTATTCAAGCTTATTCCACTGATCTGAGGGCCTGTCTTTATTCCAATACCATGCTGTTTTGATAACTATTGCTTTGTAGTAAAGTTTAAAGTTGGGGAAAGTAATTCCTCCCATATTCTTTTTCCCAATGATTGCTTTAGCTATTCGAGGGTGTTTATTGTTCCAAATAAATTTCAAAAGTGCCTGGTCCACTTCTTTGAAGAATGTCATGGGTATCTTTAGGGGGATCGCATTAAATCTGTACAGTGCTTTGGGGAGTATTGCCATTTTAATGATGTTAATCCTGCCAATCCATGAGCAGGGTATATGCTTCCATTTCCGCGTGTCCTCTCTTATTTCTTGGAGCAGAGTTTTATAGTTTTCCTTGTATAGGTCCTTCACATTTTTAGTCAAGTTGATTCCAAGATATTTGAGTTTGTGTGACACTATAGTGAATGGAGTTGTTTTCTTAATGTCCATTTCTTCCTTATTAGTATTGGTGTATAGGAAGGCCATTGATTTTTGTGTGTTAATTTTGTAGCCTGCCACCTTGCTATATGAGTCTATTGTTTCTAGAAGCTTTTTGATAGAGTCTTTGGGGTTTTCTAAGTAGAGTATCATGTCATCTGCAAACAGTGAGAGCTTGACTTCTTCCTTTCCTATCTGGATTCCCTTGATATCCTTTTCTTGCCTAATCGCTATAGCAAGTACTTCCAGTGCTATGTTGAATAGGAGTGGTGAGAGAGGACAGCCTTGTCTTGTGCCAGAATTTAGAGGAAAGGCTTTCCCAGCTAACGTCATGTACGAAGGTAAAATCCAAATGGATTAAAGACCTCGATATCAGCCCCAAAACCATAAGATATATAGAACAATACGTAGGTAAAACACTCCAGGACATTGAGGCTAAAGGCATCTTCAAGGAAGAAACTGCACTCTCCAAGCAAGTGAAAGCAGAAATTAACAGATGGGAATATATTAAGCTGAGAAGCTTCTGCACCTCAAAGGAAATAGTGCCCAAGATACAAGAGCCACCCACTGAGTGGGAGAAACTATTCACCCAATACCCATCAGATAAGGGGCTAATCTCCAAAATATACAAGGCACTGACAGAACTTTACAAGAAAAAAACATCTAATCTCATCAAAAAATGGGGAGAAGAAATGAACAGACACTTTGACAAAGAAGAAATACAGATGGTCAAAAGACACATGAAAAAGTGCTCCACATCACTAATCATCAGGGAGATGCAAATCAAAACAACGATGAGATACCACCTCACACCACAGAGAATGGCACACATCACAAAGAATGAGAATAAACAGTGTTGGCGGGGATGTGGGGAGAAAGGAACTCTTATCCACTGCTGGTGGGAATGCCGTCTAGTTCAACCTTTATGGAAAGTGATATGGAGATTCCTCCAAAAACTGGAAATCGAGCTCCCATACGATCCAGCTATACCACTCCTAGGAATATACCCTAGGAACACAAAAATACAATACAAAAACCCCTTCCTTACACCTATATTCATTGCAGCTCTATTTACCATAGCAAGACTCTGGAAACAACCAAGATGCCCTTCAACAGACGAATGGCTAAAGAAACTGTGGTACATATACACAATGGAATATTATGCAGCTGTCAGGAGAGATGAAGTCATGAAATTTTCCTATACATGGATGTACATGGAATCTATTATGCTGAGTGAAATAAGTCAGAGAGAGAGAGAAAAACGCAGAATGGTCTCACACATTTATGGGTTTTAAGAAAAATGAAAGACATTCTTGCAATAATAACTTTCAGACACAAAAGAGAAAAGAGCTGGAAGTTCCAGCTCACCTCAGGAAGCTCATCACAAAGAGTGATGAGTTTAGTTGGATAAATAACTACATTTTGAACTGTCCTAATAATGAGAATGTATGAGGGAAATTGAGAACCTGTTTAGAGTACAGGCAGGGGTCGGGTGGGGAGGAGGGAGACTTGGGACATTGGTGATGGGAATGTTGCACTGGTGAAGGGTGGTGTTAAAAAAAAAAAAAAAGAAAAAGTATAAAAGATGCACTACAATTTAGGATTAACTGGTCTGTGTAAAAAAAAAAAAAAAAAAAAAAAAAGAAAACCACTTTGAAACAGGAAAACGGAAATGCATTCCTATTGTATTTGATGGCTGGAGCTTATACCCTCTGGTGGCCATCTCAGAGGCCAGCTCTTGTTTTCAAGGCCAGAAACTACACCTGAGGCAATAAGATCCATATATTTCCGTTGACTACAATTGCCATCTGTGCCTGGAATGGAGAGATACATAACAAAAATTAGATTTAATGTTTCACCCTAATGATAGATTCTTAAAATTGCCTGATCTGCAAACTTACAAATTCCTGAATAAAGCTACAAAATTGGAAGTGAGTTTTAAGAGCTGCACAATTTGATAGTTTTTTTACATTTTCAGATGTAACTTTTCAAAAGATTATATGTGGAGATTTTTGCACGGATTCCAGTACTGCTGCACACATTTTTGTCTCTTTGGTTTGGGGTTGAAAGAATAAAGCCTTGCAAGAAAGTCCCCAACAGAGAATTAACAACTGTGTTAGCATTCAATCACATTATAAAGCTTAGTGGGTGTTCCTGTTTGTCTGGAACAGGCCCCAGCAATGCTTTTTGCACGACATAATTTTAATGAAAAAGCATCTGTGGTAGGCATGAGTATTTGGGCCTATGCAATTGATACTCCATTATGTCTCCTTCAGCTGAGAAATCATGGTTTGTTCAAAATACAATATATTTTATGCTAAAAAAATGCATTGCATCTACAACTGTTTTTTTGTTTTGTCAAACTACTTCTTGGTTTTCTCATGAATTCACTGAGTACCAGAGAATACAGGACAGGAAAAAGAGAACATGACAGAATTATTACACAAACCCACCAACTGTAGCAAAAGCTCAAAAGAAAATATGAACATAGAGTTTTGTTTCAGCATTAATACTGCAAAACTATGAAATAACTCTTGTCTCCCCTAAACCTGCTTTATGTCCTTAAATAATCTAGATCATCCTCCTCACTTCGTGGAAAACAGCAACATCTGATTCTAGGAACCTTATATCCCTACGGATTGGCTTTTATTGCTTCTTTAAAATTTCTTTGCTATGCTATGGCTATTTTCAGTGACAGTTTTTGCTCTGGTAAAGCACTGCTGCCTAAAGTATTGGTGCAATCCCATTTTTTTTTTCTTCTGGAAAAAAAACAAGGACCCAGTCATTTGATACTCTTTTTTTTGGGGGGGGGGGGCACACCCGGCAGTGCTCAGGGATGCTCCTGGCTGTCTGCTCAGAAATAGCTCCTGGCAGGCACGGGGGACCATATGGGACACCGGGATTCGAACCAACCACCTTAGGTCCTGCATCGGCTGCTTGCAAGGCAAACACTGCTGTGCTATCTCTCCGGGCCTGTCATTTGATATTCTTGAAAGAGAAGCAGGAGCTTCAAAGGAATCCCAGGAGAGTCCTGGAGACAGCTTCCTGAACTGGGCATCTGGGCATTTCTTGTCAACTCATTCTGAAACCATTGGCATCCCTGCAAAGGATCCCATAAAATCTGTATCAGGACATGGCACATCTTCAAGGAGAATTTTTAAGACTGATCTCTGGTACTTTGTGCTATAGGCTGATCCTGCAACTCCGTCTTTCAGTTGTCCAATATAAATAGAGATACTGAGATGTCCAGATACATGCCTCTATACTAGACATTTAGAATTCATCAGCAACTTTAGCGATGAGCTTCAGGTGGATTCTTAGGCAAGCCTTTGTGGTTGGAGATAAATTCCATGTTTGTTAGTTGAAGTAGAAAGGTAGTGGTGTTTTTAGGTATTTCCAATGAAAAGGATAATTTTCTTTGAATTCTCGTTCATTTTCCAAATTTGCTGTCTACCGGAAGCATTTAGTATAATGTCTTTATTTCTATAGAAAAGATAATTTCATTGCCCACTGAAGTGCCTTATAATAGAAGGGAATATAATGCACTGTTTTTTGAGCCCCTTAAACCATAGGCAGCTTGCAGCTGCTGGAGTTTAAAAATATTAAATTGGTTAAGCTTATTGATCTTTGGGAAGGCATAAATGAGAAGTATTTTGATTTTAGTTTTCTTGATTTTAGATTCCTTGACAACCCTGTACTTTACCTTCTAGTTCCACCTTAGCTGGAGAGGGAGGCCATGGAATAGACACCCAGGAGGCTTGCTTGGCAAAATGTGGCAGAATACACACACTGCCAAATTCCTGATGATCAGAGAAGTATTGCTGAGGACCAATTTAAACTGGAAAGCACATAAGCTTCATTGGGCTATTTCAAAGTTCATGCAGCTTTAGCACTAATCCTCTTAACATATTAGGCCAAGTGACTCACATAGTATGTAATGGCTGTGGCATAAAGGCCTCTTCAATTTGTATTTACATTTCTCTGCATGGTAGAATGCAAGTTAATTCATTCTCTTCTGAAATGCCTTTCTCACCATCATGCCCTGCCCCAAGGTGGTTGAAATTGTTTGAAGGGCAAACTGCTTAGGCTAACATATTTGATGATTTTATATAACACTGCTTTCCCAAAGCTTTAGAACACTTGCAAAATGTTGGCTTAGTGATTCTTTTTCCCCCCTTTTCTGCAAAGGATAACATCTTGGCTGTAGACAAGGTAAGCATTTCCAGTATGAATGTTTAATGAAGATGAAGTCAGCATGCAGCACGCTGTTTATTTTGCTTTCTAATAAACCCATGCTCAGCAATAGTCTTATTACTGCTGAGAATTCTTGCAACATTTTTAGCTACTTCTATGTTCAGGAGAAATTTCTTTCAATGTTATCTTTCTATGATAAATTAATTACATAAAACATGGTGACTTCAAGGTTGCAAAGAAATACTGAGCTAAAAATACCCTCTAAGAACATTCTTTTAACCTCCATATGCCATATGCCTGTTTGTATATGACAGAAATAGAGCAAGAAAGAGCATACACAGGTTATCAGAATATATTTCAGATTCCAATGAATCTCAGATGTTGAGTACCACTGGAAAAAGTCTATCATAGGTAGAGTAAAAATACTTGTGTGAATAGAGAGTTAGAAACCAGAAAAAGACTGTTAAAATGCTAGGTATACCAAGATAGAATGAAAGGCATCAACAGAAGCTGAGCATATTAAAGATTTAGATGAGTATTTAGTTCTTACTAAGCTGATAAATTGGATGTGTGGTTTTGGACAAACTGTTTTGTTTTTCGACTGCAAAGAAATGTTCAAGTACAACTGATTTGATCTGAAGGTTTCTTTTAGTTTAAAATCACTGCATGCTTGGGCTGGAACAGCAGTATAGAGGGTAAAGTCCTTACAGTGGCCTGCTCAGGTTCAGTTCCCGACATGCCACATGGTCCCATAAACCCACCAGGAGTAATTTCTGATTGCTGAACCAGAAATGCCAGTACATTGCTGGAAGTAGCCCTAAAGCAAACAAAAACCCTCTAAATAAAACCTCTACCATGAATATGATGACTAATTATTGAGACCTTACAAGCCCTTTTATGTTAATATTGTATATCTTTCCAGTATCCTCATCAAGATTCAAAATTTAATATATAATATATTATAATAATATAATTATAATTATATCTGCTCTATAAAAATAAATCATACTATTTTGAATCACTATGTAGGCCATTGAGCATGTATGGAGTGTTATATGCATTACTTTGTATGAAACTGAATGCCAGAATACCTGACTAAAATAACCTATCAAGGGCCAGAGCGGTGGTGCAAACTGTAAGGCATTTGCTTTGTGCACACTAGCCTAGGACAGACCGTGGCTCAATCCTCCGGGGTCCCATATGGTCCCCGAAGCCAGGAGTGATTTCTGAGTGCATAGCCAGGAGTAATCACTGAGCATCACTGGGTGTAGCCCAAAAACCAAAAATAAATTTTAAAAAATAAATTAATTAAATAAATTAATTTAAAAAACCTATCCAGTCTTATGAAAAATGTCTTTAAGACAAGAGAAACCTGGATTTTTGTTTGTTTGTTTGGGGATCAAAACCAGCAGCGCTCAGGTGTCATTCCTGGCTCTGCTCTCAGAAATTGCTCCTGGCAATTTATTTATTGAAATAAAATAAGGTTGACCTGGAAAGACCCCCCTGCTGGGTTTTATTAAATATTAATAGCAATGTCATCGCTTTGGAATTGAATTGCAGGAACTGTAGCGTTGGTACGGTATGTGCCTCACATGTGTCTGCAAAGGCTATAACTCTGCTCAAAACAGTGCCTCCACATCTGACCCCCAACCCCTGAGGACTGCCGGAGGTCACTCTTGAACACAGAGCTAAGAGTTTCTCCTGACCACCTCCACTTGTAGACCAAACCCTTTCTCCCACACCAAATAAAGAAAAATAAGTCCTATAACAGTTCCACAATGCTTGAAAGTGAAAAGGTAGTCTCACTGTGCTTTTCATGTGTGTAATATAAATTAGAAATATCTCAAATGAATAATTATAAATCCTTAAATTAGAATAATTAGAAAAATAAAGAATGATAATTTAAAAACTCTTAATACAGTGGCACGTAGTAGGAACAAAAGTGGTGAATTTTACTACACCACTGTTTTTAAATCAAATAAATCATTTTACAGTTGAAATTCATTTTATCAGATGAAAGAAGTCAGTGGAAGCAGAAGAGCAATTCATTATCATTATCATGATAATTTTTATATACCAAAGATCTCTAATATAATTGGGACCTAGACACATTTTATCCTTTACATTTTTTTATTGATTCAAATATATCTAATTTTCATTTTGCACATTTTCCATACTCATCAACATCACTGGTATAAGTATTCAACACAATATAAATTTAATATAAATATTATATAAATATAAATTTAATATAAATATAAAAAACCTAATCACTAAGAATGTTAATACACATGGGATTAATAAATTTAAATCTGTACCACCATCTAAAGTTCTATGATTAGAAAAATCTTCTATGACTGTTCATTTGTAAAATTTAGGAACCAATAATATATAAATGAGTTTTAGGGCTGATTCTTTCAAAATTCTTAGAAGTAACACCTGGGAAGTGTTAAGTACACAATAAGAATGAGTAATCAGTAATATCATTAATTTATTATATTTTAAAATAAATGATACCATTCACTTAAAATATTTAGGTATTTAAACATTCTATAAATGTAACATATTGTCAATGTCATGTCTATATATGTGCATACTTGAAAATAATATGTTGGGCCCGGAGAGATAGCACAGCGGCGTTTGCCTTGCAAGCAGCCGATCCAGGACCAAAGGTGGTTGGTTCAAATCCCGGTGTCCCATATGGTCTCCCGTGCCTGCCAGGAGCTATTTCTGAGCAGACAGCCAGGAGTAACCCCTGAGCACCGCCGGGTGTGACCCAAAAAACAAAAACAAAAAAAATAATAATAATATGTTAATTTTATTTATTTCTTAGTTTGGGGCCCACAGCCCACAATGTTCAGGTCTAACTCTGCTCAGGTATCACTTTTGATAATGCTCGAAGCTTCCTATGTGATGCATGTGATCCAACCAATATCTGTTACATGCAAGGCCAACTTCTCACCTGTATGCTATTTTGCCATACCTGGTTTAAGCATTTACTCCCTTGTTTGCTAACTTGTTTATTTTTTGTTTGTTTCTTCTTTTGTTTGTTTTTGAGTTTACACCCAGTGGCTTACTTTTGGGAGGATACAGTGATAGAACACAAGTCTACCATGTGCAAGTCAAATGCCCTACCCTTTTTTTTTTTTTTTTTTGTGATTTTTGGGTCACACCCGGTAGTGCTCAGAAGTTTTTCCTGGCTCCGTGCTCAGAAATTGCTCCTGGCAGGCACGGGGGACCATATGGGACGCCGGGATTCGAACCGATGACCTTCTGCATGAAAGGTAAGCGCCTTACCTCCATGCTATCTCTCCGGCCCTGCCCTACCCTTTATACTATTTCTCTGGCCCCTCATTGGAGAGCTTCTCTTAAATTCCTTAACTCTTCTTAGGTTTGTAAGATGGAATAATAATAGTGATCATGCTGTAAGTGAACTAAGGGACTAAGAATTGAATAGTCAGGCAGGCAAACCCTTCAGAGTAAAACCTGGAACAAAGGAAGATTCTGATTTTCACTCGCAACTCTTGAAATATCTAATAAAATCATTTTTCTCTCTTTTATTCTCAGTTTTGTTTTACATTCTAATTATATTCACTTTAAATTATTAATTGTCCCTTATGTAACGTTGAGTTATTTGGCTCAAGAGCTATGTCCTGTAATTTTCCATTTCAAAGTGCTTAATAAGATTTCCTGTATATAAAGGGTTAATTAGATGTTTCTAGATTGAACAAATGAGTGTAATTTTTATACTCGTTTGCTTCTAATTACTAAACACCTTTTTATCCACAAAGCATATTTGTACACAACCTGAAGAGTGGGTTGCTTTCAAAAATAAAATCTAAAATCTCATAAAGTGGCTCTTTGGATGTTTATAAAACATGCCTTATAAAACATAATTACCTCTACATGTAAATTTTATTTTTATTTAAATTAATTTCTTTTTACACATTAAAATTTTCTGCAATCCTGATACATTTATTCCAGTTCTATCATATGTGTCAATTTTTGAAGCTTAGAAGATATCCCAGTAGTTTATGTATGAATGAAAAAGTATGACATATCTCTTGATCAAAATTCTGACTATGGTTCAGAACTCAGAATGAATTGTAGATAGATGTAAGATTATGTATTCTATTCTGACTTAGAGGTCAATTCTTAGGGGGTTTTTTGGTGAGGTTAAAATTTTTGAAATATTCAGATTATTTCAAAAAGTGACCTTGAGTTTTAAGACACTCTGATCTCTTAAGAAAAAAATGTGTTTCCAATCTTGGTAATTACTTTTAACTTGGCATGAGATTCAATTTTTATAAAAATCAATTGAGGGTATCTCAGAGGACAAGAGGTAAAGGATAAAATATATGTATGTATGCTATTTAGGAGAGAAAATTCAAGGAAGAGTAAGAATGAGTAGGCAAAAATGAAGTGATTATGAGTAACTATTAATTCTATCTTTATAAAATATTACAATCCAGTAGGTTCTTTTAATATAATTTACAAATTAAATGTTGACTAAAACTGATGGCAAATGAAGAGAAATAAAATAGGAATTATATTTTCTCTAAGTATGTTTAAAGCAACAAAACAGATATATAGTGAAATATGTAAATACAGATTTGTAGGTCTTTTATTTTGGTATAATTATATTAGTATTTTTATTCTACTCAACCTACCAAATAAAATAATTACAAGGGAGCTAAGATCTAGGGAACATGAATATAATAAACTTGAGAAACACTCAGCATCTATTAACTTTTTGGGTCTCTTTCAATCATGGTTGTCTTAATTTTACAAATCTATCTAATGAATGAGAATTAGTTGTGAGCAACTAAAATTCACCTGTCTTTTCCCTACCTCAACTAATTCTACTAACTCTCGCAGGTAAATTATATTAAATTAGTCAGTATATTAGATTTGAATTGAATAGCAAAATTGTGGTTTTCATTGACTACTTCAAACTGAATGTCCTTTTTCTTGACCTCTGAGAAAAACTGTGGGCACAAACTCAATGTACTTATGCTTTAGGTCTGCAGAACCATTGAAGGCTTTTAATAGCAAAAGATATGCATGACCTCTCTTTCTATATACATTTATGTATTCAATTTTTAAGCAGTTTTTAAGTGTTAAGATTAGGTGCTAGAGATGCATAGATGAATAAAATATGGTCCTGTTCATAAGGAATAACAGCCAATGAGAAATGCTAAAACTGTTACTATACTATGATTTAATTGTCTAGGAATTTTTTGAGAAATACAAGAGACAACATTTCTTATACTGACAAGTTCCTATAGGTAGAGTTTCATCATTGAGATTATGGGATTCAAAGTCTGAAGAATGAATAAATACAACATCCCCTGTCTAGGAATAAAGCATGGGGTAAATTAAATCAGAACAGTTAGGAGAGAATTAGGGTAGAAAATTTATAGTTTTGAGCTTATTATCTTTTTATTTCAAGGGTGAAAACAAGAAATAGAATAAATGGGTTATATGAGAGTCCTATTCTTTGTTTTTTGTTTCTTTTTTTTTTTTTGAGAAATATCTGTACATAGAGGCTGAATCAGAGAACATTTCCACCAGCAATAAATAAGAGTTCTCTCTGTTCATTACAGCATTTAGTATGATAACTAGTGTATAAAAACAGTCCAAATGTTCAACCTTCATTGACGCTCTTCTCACCAGGTTCAACTTTCAGTGAGCTGTCTGATCTCCTGTCTTTGTGTTGTGGTGTCACTTACACTTTTGCCTGGGTGTATAAGACTCAGGATGAGCACAAGGAGGAAGTTGGGTCTGATCCCTGGCACCCCCTGGTCCTCTAAATATTGAGTTGGAAGTAGCCTCTGAGCAAAAATGAAATTAAATTATTATTTAATTTTAACATAAGTGCTGAAGTTTGATAAACACACACATCTTTGTAACTTTATTCTTCAATGCTTAAAAATGAAACTTATGGATTCTTGGGTTACCACTAGGACCCTGAATCCTCACAAAATATGTCTCGAACTTCTAGACATTTTATGTTAAATGAATAAACACCCATTTATTATTTTATAATCTCCCAATTATTAGTGAAAAAAAGATATCAAGGGCATCTATATAGGAAAGGAAAAAAATCAAGCTCTCACTATTTGCAGATGACATGATGACATATTTAGAAAATCCTAGACTCTATCAAAGAGCTAGAAACATTAAATCTGAATAGCAAAATGGCAGGTTCCAAAATTAACATGCCAAAATTAATGGCCTATTTATATACAAATATTTATAAAGAAGAAATAGACATTAAAAAACAATCCTATCCACAATAGAGATAAAAAGCTCAAGTACATTAAAGTCAACTTAAAGAGCAGAAAGTACAAAAAAACTCCTACAAAACACTGCTTCAAGAAATAAGAGAACACAGAAATGGATACATATACTCTGTTCTTGAATTAGGAGGATTAGCATCATTAAAATGGTAATATTTCCCAAAGTACAGATTTAATACAATCCCTCTGAGGATATCCATGATATTTTTCAAAGAAATAGATCAAACTCTTCTGAAATTTATTTGGAACAATAAACACCCAAAATAACTAAAGAAATCCTTAGCAAAAAGAAAATGGTAGGTATAAATTTCCCAAACTTTAAATTGTATTACAAAGCTGTAGACATTGATACAGCATGGTATTAGAATAAAGACTGACCCTCAAATCAATAGCATAAAATTGAGTATTAAGAGAATGAGCTGCAGAATGCAGTCATTTAATCTTTGATAAAGGGGCAAGATATACAAGGGGAACAAGAAAACATTCTACAAGTGATGTTGAGATAACTGGTCAGTTACATACAAAAAAAAAAAAGAGTTCAGACCACCTCTCTTTAACACCATGTGCAAATGTCAAATCAAAATGGATTAAAGACCTTGATATCAGATCTGAAACTATTCACCAATACCCATTAGATACGGGGCTAGTGTCTAAAATATACAAGGTAGTGACAGTATTCAACAAGATGAAAAACATCTAACCCCACTAAAAATGGGAAGAAGAAATGAGCAGATATTTCTTCGAAGAAGAAAAAAAGATGGCCAAAAGGAACATGAAAAAAAATGCATCACTAATAACCAAAGATTTTCTCTTTTTAAAAGATTTCCACCTTTTCTTCCCTTAATAGAACCAGAGATTCTTTTCTATTAATTAGTTAACAGTGCCCATATTTAAGTTAAGTTGGGTAATAGAGACTTTCATTCAGTTCAACACTGTACTCCAAAAAAAAGGAGTTCTTTCTGTAATGGAGGGAGGCCTTATTTATATTGAAGAAAGCTTTGATTCAGTGACAATATTATGTATGAATATATTTCTCCTCAATTAAAAGTGTGTTGATTGACTGAGATTTAGATGTAAAATAATATGAGAAAGATGCCTGTTCTTCTGTCACAGAGGAACTTTCCATCCTGATCTGATAGATTCCTGAAGAGATAAAAAGCTTCAGACGCCAAAGTTCAGCCAACACTCATGGTTGGAGTCAGAGAGATCTGCTTTGCACACAGCTCTCCCGGAATCAATCGCAGTATTCCATGTGAACCCTAAACTCATCAGGAGTGATCCCTGAATTCAGCACAAGTAATAAGGCTTTAGCACCAGCCGATGTGACCCAAACACCTTCTTACTCTCTCCTCCCACTTGGAATGAGAAATTAACTGAGTACTAAAGATGTTAGACTAAGAAAGATGATTGGTCATCATAAATAAATTAGATAGAATAGACAGAAACTGCTTAAAGACCAGTAAACATAGAGTTCTAACAAAATGTAATCAATACTTTAACACCTATTTTTGTTTAAAGAAAAATTGAATTGACAAAATTTACTTAGACATATTATGACAAAAATTTATACAGCTACAATTATCCTGAAAAATAAAAATGAACTTCTCTATATGGTTTTATTGTTTTCATTTCTTTAAGGTTTATCTTTATGGTGCCAAAACAAGCAGTTAATTTAGTTAATTTAGTCAACCAGCCAGACATTTCAGGAGGAAAACAAAGCTTTCTGACTAGCAGAAGAGTAATGTTTCAAAATGCATGCCCCAAGCCCCAGATGTTTGGCTGGACTTTCCACTTTTCTATTTGTAATGTTGGCATTGAAAGACACAGCTCTTGAGGCCTGGAATGGAAATGAAAGAAAGGCTATTAAAATATGAACAGTAGTTGAGAATTATAACAAAAAGATAAATCTACAATATTGCATGCTGATACATTAATTCTAAAGATTTTTATAGTTTACTGTATTATTTTTCATAAAATTATGTGAAGGAGAGAGAGGCATGAGCATTTCTTGCATGTTAGAGAAGTAGAAACTAGACATTCAATAAATTCACATTGGAGCAGTTCCAGGCAACATATCATGGGCAAGCCATAAAAACTTGTGATTTTCAGATCCCACTTTGTGCTTCATCTATCAAACCACATGATCTCTATTTTAGAACAAAATCCTCTTCCTCTGGTGGCACACTTCCTGTGGGTACTCAAGGCTTATATGTTGAAGATGATAATAATGATCATGATAATGTTCAGCATGTGGAAAGAACAAATGGTATGTAGCCAAAGGGTACCAAATAAGAGATAAGTGTTTATGAAATGTTATTTTTTAGTAATAATAATATAAATTGGAAAAGTAATGGTAGCATCTATAGAGGAAGTGATACATTTGTGAGACATTCTATCCTCTTTTATGTTTACTTAAACTTGGAGTTTTATGATGCTGAGAGAAATGGAGAATGTTTTAAAAAGTAGTTGTTAACATGAAAGAAGCATAAAGAGAAGAAAGTGATGACAATTTTGACATAAAGCAACAGATAAAATTCCAAGGGAAGAATTCCCATTAAAACTAAGCATTTAGTATAACAACCAGCAGATGTGAAAACTCTTCACCCTGGGGTCAGAAGGAAATGAATTAATGAATTCTTTCACAAGCAATTCTTTCTCTAACAGTCACATAAGAAAACTTGAGGCAGTGCCAGAGTGCCCATGGCAAGCAATTCACATGGCACCTAATTAATTAATGGCAATGTAAACCCTGAGATGTTAGAATGTTGGCCTGAAGAATTCAGTGATGTGATTTTTCTATAATGCACAAAATGATACACAGCAGGGCAACTTTGGCTACGGATCTTACACATTATCTTCATTTTCTACCATAGTTAATTTTCTTTTCTTTCCCCATCCATCTTGGAACTAAAAGCATCAAGAATTTGAACTGACTTTATACTTGTAAAGTACTATAATCTGATTCAAGTTCAACATAATGCTGGATAGAGGGTTTTGTTAAATTCTATTTTTTATTAAAATGTTAATATAATTTGAGTAAATGACAAAGACACAGCTTAAATTTCCTAGTTTGGCAATTAGGCTCTAAGAGTTCTTTCTTAATATTATATTATTTCTTATGTGTTTTATATAAGTAATGAATCACTGCATAAATTTAGTTTACTGTGAACTATTATAACTGAACAAATAATCAAGGCAGAAATGACCAAAAGTATTTGTTAAGATTAGGAGACATATGAGGAATTTTATTGAATGACTTTAGTATAGGAAAATATGTCCAGAGAAATAGGATAAGTCAAGGTCACTTTCAGAATTTTTTCATTCTGATTGCCTAGAGAAATCACCTCTGCTCATCTTAAGAATCAATCAAGTGGGTGGGATTAATAGTACAGCAGGTAGTGTACTTGCATGCATGAGCCCAAACTTTTTTTTTTATAATTATCTTTATTTAAACACCGTGATTACAAACATGATTATAGTTGTATGATTACAGTCATGTAAAGAACACCCCCCTTCACCAGTGCAACATTCCCACCACCAATTTCCCAGATCTCCCTCCTCCCCACCCCCCACACCCGTACTCGAGACAGGCTTTCTACTTCCCTCATTCATTCACATTGTTATGATAGTTTTCAGTGTAGTCATCTCTCCAACTGCACTCATCACTCTATGTGATGAGTTTCATGTCATGAGCTGCACCTACCAGCCCTCATCTCTCTTGTCTCTGAGATACTGTTAAAAATGTCTTTTATTTTTCTTAAAGCCCATAGATGAGTGAAACCATTCTGCGTCTTTCTCTCTCCCTCTGACTTACTTCACTCAGCATAATAGATCAAACCACTTTCAATCTCCAGTGTCCCATATGGTCCCCAGTGCCCTTCCAGGAGTAGTTTCAGATAGCAGGTCCAGGAATAATACCTGAACATCAATGGGCATGTCCCCCCAAAACAAAAGAGTGAAAGAATAGGAAGGAAGGAAGGAAGGAAGGAAGGAAGGAAGGAAGGAAGGAAGGAAGGAAGGAAGGAAGGAAGGAAGGAAGGAAGGAAGGAAGGAAGGAAGGAAGGAAGGAAGGAAGGAAGGAGGAGGGAAGGAAGGAGGGAAGGAAGGGAGAGAGAGAGAGGGAGGGAGGAAGGGAGTGAGTGAGGGAGGGAGGCAGAGGGAGGGAGGCAGAGGGAGGGAGGCAGAAGGAGGGAGGCAGAGGGAGGGAAGGAGGCAGAGGAAGGAGGCAGAGGGAGGGAGAGAGGCAGAGGGAGGGAGAGAGGCAGAGGGAGGGAGAGAGGCAGAGGGAGGGAGGGAGGCAGAGGGAGGGAGGGATGGAGGGAGGGATAGAAAGAAGAAAAGAAGGAAGGGAGGTAGTCATACTATCTTCAATAAGGTTTACCAATCTATACTCCTATTGATAAAACCCCTAAATTTTGTTTATTTATTTTTGAGTCGGATTTAATAATATGTATTTTTCTAAAAAGAGGCAGTGAAGATTTTCTAGCTTTCAACTCTTTTGTGATCTACATATACAAAACACCAATACTCTATTTTTTATCTTAATATGCATGTATGCAAATAATTGTTATTTGTGATAATATTGGTTTATCATTTCTCATCAATCAGACTTAAAATTTACTTATTTTTAGCAAAATTTTTGGTTTTGATTAAAGATACAGAATTCAGTTTATTAGTCTAATTCTAGTTTCTGATTATTTATATTATACAACACACATTCTAATAGATATATTTAATTCCATGTATTTTCAAAAATATGTAGATATTATTGTACAGTTTTTGTTGAAAAAGTGTCAAGGAATCAGTGAGAAAACTTTTGCTAAATTTACCTTTAAATAAACTCTTCATTTAAAGATGTGTAGTGAACAAATGTAACTATGACTTTAGAGTCTCATATTTAGACTTAGAATATCAGACCACATCAGAATTTTGACTATTTGCTGGTCTTTGCTATTTACTTCTTCTCTCTTCCCTTCAATAATGAAATAGAATTACCCAAGTCGAATATTACTTTGCCCACTGAGGCTGCCCTCTTTCGGGCTAAAGTTCAAGACTACAATTTTTGTATATTCATAACTACAGAGCACTTATTCCACATGTTAGTTGCTTGTCTTCTTAATTTAGTGCATCAATTTGACTAGCTTTTATAAATGAATTTAAAATATGATATTGTGCTAATAAAACAAAAATTTCAGCATATTTGCTCATTCAACCAAAAAAAATGAGAAAGAAAACCTTTCATAACCAGTTGATATTTTACTTTCTTTAGAAATAAAGGACATGTCCTTTTTTTTTTTTTTTTTTTTTTTGGTTTTTGGGCCACACCCAGTAACGCTCAGGGGTTACTCCTGGCTATGTGCTCAGAAGTTGCTCCTGGCTTGGGGAACCATATGGGACACCAGGGGATCGAACCGCGGTCCGTCCAAGGTTAGCGCAGGCAAGGCAGGCACCTTACCTTTAGCGCCACCGCCCGGCCCCTTTTTTAAATTCTTTTTTTTTTTTTTTTTTTGGTAATGAAAGGACATGTCCTTACAACTGCCATAGCACTGCTCCAATTGAAACAGGCAAACATCTACTTCAGCTAGAAAGGAAGTTGCCATTTCCTTGATAGTTTCAAATCTCAGAGCAAACATTGTTCTAAAGCTTGTAGTCACTCTATTGCTCCCTCTTTGATTTACAGCTTTTGGGGACAAGGGACTGTCCTACAACAGGAGACAGATGGTAATGAAAGTGAAAGCCAAGCTATGTAGATAATTTTGCTTACCAAGAGCATGTTTAAAAATATGTTATATGCAAAATGTTTACTTGCATACTGGGTGTTTTGCCTTTTATATTTGTTTCTTTTCTATTCATTATTCCTTCAGGTCAATTTTACAAAAATGTTTTGGTTAGATTGGATTACTTATTTCTGCCTACTTCATGGTGCAAAAATTAGATTTATGGTGCAAAATAAAACTGCCCCTTATTTTTCTGTTGGATCTTTGATTGCTGAAGTTGAGCTGATTTCAGTGATGTGATAAAGAAATAGTGACCCCCTACTCTGCTTTGGAAGCTATCATTCATTCAAATAAAACTAATTCTGCCTGTTGGCTGAAGATACAGCTCTTGTCATATTAGACCATGTGGCGTCTGCTTCTGGGTCCAGCTGTACTGCTGAGATCAGTGCCCTAAGGACTGAGTACAAAAATGCTGTGATCCCTGGCGGTGACAGGGTCTCTGCTAACAAGCCTCTAGACATTCAAGATGAAATGTCATCACCTCAGCAGAGCTATCATAGGAGGATGAAACAAAGCATCTAAAGAGTTTTAATGGCATCAGAGTCTGAGAAATAAGTGAAGCATCCGGGTATAGTTTCCCATTCAATTGAATTGTTGGCAATTTGTGAACCCTTCTATATCACCTTCATCCCCAATATTCAGAGATGAAAATATAACTTGTAATCTCAGTTTTTCTATGATTCAGCTTACGGTATTTTCAGATCTTATTACAATTTGATTTACTCAATATGTAATTGTTAAATGTAAATTATGTGTAAATTCTCTTAAAGGTTGAAGTAGACAAAGAAATGAGTAGTCAGGGGCCCGGAGAGATAGCACAGCGGCGTTTGCCTTGCAAGCAGCAGATCCAGGACCAAAAGTGGTTGGTTCGAATCCCGGTGTCCCATATGGTCCCCCGTGCCTGCCAGGAGCTATTTCTGAGCAGACAGCCAGGAGTCACCCCTGAGCATCGCCGGGTGTGGCCCAAAAACCAAAAAAAAAAAAAAAAAAAAAAAAAGAAATGAGTAGTCAGATTCTCTACTAGTCAGATAAAAAGTTTGTCCTTATTTTAGGCTCCAAAGTCTGCTCTATTTTCCCTATAAGAAAAGGTAATTTGGATTTAGGCAGAGAAGGAAGAATGCCACATGAAAGTGAAGCTGTATTTTGGATGATAAATCAAACACCAAAGAATATCAGAGATAGGAACCAGGGATGTGGTGGCTAAAGTGGTAAAGTGCAAAATTAGCAGGTGATAAGAACCTTAATTCAATCCTTGGAACAAACCTCTTTACCTCTACCATCAAAACTACTTAACTCCAAGCACCATATGCATTATGATGATTCCTAAGCAATACAAAGTGGAAACATCCCGTTCATTATGATGTATATATTCATATACACACATATGATACACAATGTGGAGGCTAGCTTATACACTGAAGAAGGTGGAAAAGAGATACAAAATATATTATTTTATGTCTTCTAGAAGAACCAAAACTACTGACAGTGGATTTTAGACTTTCAGTTGCTAGAACCATGACAATAACTACCTGTTTTAAATCACTCCGTTTGTATATTTTATAAATGCAACTCTAGAAACTAATAGCCCTTATCTACAACTCTTAGTATAAGTCATAAGTGAAAATTTTTGATAGAGCCCTTCTCAAAAAAGTTGGGAAAAAAGTTGGAAAAGGCAGAATAAAACAGCAAACCTTGAGTATTAAGCCATAATTTATTCTATAAAGCTACATTAAATTAGCTGTAATATATAACAAATAATCAATCAACATCTTGTTCTGTGACTACTTCTAAAAGTAGTTCTATTTGAAGTTTTCTGTAAGTTCTGAAATGTTCTATGAGCTCTGAAATAGCACCTGTCGGTTGAACTATGTTTTTATGAGTCAATTCCTTTGTTTAAAACTCAGATGGTAGTGGAGACACTGATGAAGGGATTGGTGTTGGAACAATGTATGTCTGAAACTCAATCATAAATACTTTATACTTCATAATGTACCATGATTCAATTTTTTTAAAAACGTGTCTCCCAAGGCCTCAGGTCTTTTCTGACAATAGAAAAGAACATAGCATACTCCTTAAAGGACAGTTTGGTCCAAGAGCATAGAAAAAATATTACTGGGTCTAGTATTTTTGTCAATATGTAATGCGTGGCCATAAACAGTGAATGCTTTTTTTAAAAAAAATATGGCAGGATTAATACCCAATTCCTGTCATTTATGAAGTTAGTTATTTTGTTACCACACAATTGATCTTGCACTACTACTATGAATGTTGTTAGAACCCATCTTATGTAATTTTCTTCAAATCTGGTTAATGAACCACATGAGAAAATCAGCCTCATAAATTTATAGTCACATATAATTTTGATCATTAAGATTGTCATTATCTTTGATGGATTTTACCCACCTCATCCATCAGCAATGACTTTGAATAAGTTTTGACCATGTTCCCAAACAAAACCCATCACCCATGGAGGATATTTGCCTCAAATGGGCACATTTAGAAGAGTAATAGCTTTTAAACTTCCTCTCAAAAGAATATTTTGCAAGTACCTTACAGATGGTTGACACCCAAAATATTGTGGAATTAATTTGAATGATTGTGTGGATTCTGAAGTCTATATCAAAATGAGAAATTCAAGAAATTAAAAGTTGCAGTACACAGATTTCTGACATAAATATATGATAGGAAGAATTGATTTTCAGTTATATATATAAATTTTAACCCATGATAAAATTATTATTAACAGATGACTTCATTATTGTAAAAAGATCTTCTAACTCAGGAGATATGATTTATGAATTTAAGAAATCACAAAGTTAATATCCAACTAATGTGCTTTTTACTTTCTGGGAAGGTGAATAGCATAGGCTAAAATGATTTTAAAAGATTTATGTCATACGATAACTAAACCGACAGGTTAAATATACTAATACGACTAAAAGCACTAGTATTGAGGTAAATAATCTCAAAGTATTGTGAATTATTTGCATGGACCAAGAATACCAAGAATGAAGTTAGGAGACAACAAAACATTGATAACTGAAGGGTTAGATGACAAGTGTGACTGGATTGTCAACAGTAAAGAAAGTAATAGATGTTAGACAAATAAAGCATCGATTGATTTAATGTGATAATATATTCTTTCTATATTCTTAGCACTTAATCTAACTTCTAGACATTGTAACCGATGTAAAATGACAGGCCAAATCAAAACCACTATTTTGTTGTTGCTCTAAGAGTGAACATGGGATTTTGAATTTTGTTTCTTGAGCCATTCCTGGCAGCTTTTAGGGCTTACTCTGGGCTCTAAATCACTCAAAATCACTCCTGGAAGGCTCAGGGGACTATATGGAATACAAGGGATCAAACCAAGGTCAGCCCCATGCAAGGCAAACACCCTAATTTCTGTTTTATTACTCTGGCCCCAGGATGTAAACTTTTAAAGAAACTCGGTTTATAGTAAAATAATGTTCAGTTACTTTGAAAATCAATTTGGCAAATTATCAAAAGTTTAACATAGAGTTAGCTTGTGACCAGTAGTTCCACTCCTAGATACATATGTAAGAGAAATAAAAATATATTCTCACATAAAAATTTGTACTTGAATATGTATAGCAGCGTATGAAGCAGCAGTCTAAATGACAATTAGCTGTGAATGTTTGGCTTATGTTACTTGTTAATAAAAAAGAAATGGAAGGGCAGAATGATAGCTCAAGCAGTAGGGCATTTGCCTTGCACACAGCTGATCCAGTAGAGACCTGGGTTCAATCCCCAGCTTCCCATATGGTCTTCCAAGTCAGGAGCGATTTCTGAGCTCATAGCCAGGAGTAACCTCTGAGCATCACGGGATGTGGCCCAAAATAAATAAAAAAAGTATTGATATATGCTGTAGCATGAATAAACCCTGGAAGCAGTTTTCTAAGTAAAATAAACCAATGACAGCATATAAATATAAATGACAGTATAGGTGATTCCATTTATATAAAATATCAAGAGTAGATAACTCTACAAGAATAGACAAGAGATCAGTGATAGAAGTAAATATTGGGGAATGGTCAATGAGTTAGAATTTCTTTTTAGAAAAAATAAAGTGATGTATTTTATGTATAAATTATATCTCAATAAAACTGATAAAATAGCTTTGATCTTTTCTGTCTTATGCCCTATGCTAGAAAGTACATAGATAAAATTAGCTACATAGACATATCTATTATCTACTACAAAGATAATATAAGCTTTTGTAGAAAACAAAGTACCTAAGAAAACTCCAATATTCTGCTTGTAGTAAAATGGATTAAGTTAAATATGAGATAACTATTTAAGCTTTTTGTGTCCTATTTTTGGTGACAATAATATGTTCTTACATCTGATATATTTCAAACAAAACTATAGGACTATACTACTTCTTAGTATCCCCATTGAATTAAAATAGAGTCATAATAATAAGTATTCAAAAGGCATTTGAGATAAATCATTAGATTCAAATGGCTTGTCTGTTAATTTTTAAAACATCAGTTACTGAAAATTTATTTTGTCAATATTTACATAATTTTATATGTTTTCTGTGTTGGTCCTTATAATAAAGCTTTTTCTGTACATCAAAAAGGTACTGTACAATGTTCAACTAAATGGAATACTTTCTTATCTTCAGTGACTCAGAATGGGATTTAGAACCTTACCCCTAACAGTTTGTTCAGTAAGTGGAAATATCTGAGTGTAAACTTTATTAACTTGACTTAATATCTATATCAGCTGATAATTCAAGTTTAGAGTTGTAGAAGCAGCTGATGATTAGCACATAAAGGAAGAGGTCATGGCCATACAACACACAGGCTAAGAACTAGGGATCTGTTTGAAAATTTTAGTATTTTGGACAATTTGAATTACATATGCTCCTTTGCCTCATTTCTCTTAGGTATAATTAATAAGGACAATTCTGAAATCTATTGAAATTGAAAGTGAGTTACTTGTACTAAAGAGAATTCTCTCTCTCACTCTTTTTTTTTTTTTTTTTTTTTTGAGTCACAAACGGCAGAGCTCAGGGGTTACTCCTAGCTCTATGCTCAGAAATCGCTCCTGGCAGGCTCAGGGTTCCATATGGGATATGGGGATTCTAACCACTGTCCTTTTGCATGCAAGTCAAATGCCTTACCTCCATGCTATCTCTCCAGCCCTAAAGAAAATTCTTTTAAAGATAAGAATACAGTTTTTGTTTGCTATAAAGTTATCAATAAATGTCATATCTTGGGGTGAATAAAGTCTGATTTATGGGCCATAAAAACTGTGTGATTCATACTTGGTAAGTAACATATGTGTACTTCCTTGTGGATGTCCACACTCCCATATATGCCTGTATTATATGACCTCCAAATAATATTACAAATATTCAAGTGGCTTTTTTGCAGTTAAAAGTGCCTCCATCCTTGTCTTCTGGTGTCTAGAAGTTAATGATTTTAATATTTAATATTTTTGTGAATAGTTAAAAAATAATGTTATTTTAGTTTTCATACTAAAATTACCTATATTTGAGAATGCACATTAGAAAAACATTTATGTTTGAGAAACAATGATAGCTCTTCAAAGCATTATTATTTCTAAAAAAGCAAGTTTTTGAATTGTGCGTAGTATGATAAAGGATAGGAAATAGAAATACCTGATTAGATTTTCTCATAGTGAAAAATGGACAATAGATCATATAATATTATAATAGTAGTTCATCTAATATTTAAGATATACAAGGTACTGACAGAGCTTAGTAAGAAAAAAATCATCTAACCCCATCAAAATTGGGGAGAAGTGAACAGACACTTCCTCAAAGAAGAAATACAAATGGCCAAAAAGCACATGAAAAATATGCTTCATACTTTAATCATCAGGGAGATGCAAATCAAAACAACAATGAGGTATCATCATACACTCTAGAGACTGGCACACATCACAAAGAACAAGAACAATCAGTGCTTGGGGATGTGAAGAGAAAGGAACTCTTTTTCACTGCTGCTGCTAATGCCATCTAGTCCAACCTTTATGAAAAACAATATGGAGATTCCTCAGAAAACTGGAAAATGAGCTCCTATATCATCCATCCATACCACTCCTAGGTATATACCCTATGAACACAAATACAATACAATATTTACAATAGTCAAAATCTGAATACAACCCAGATACCCAAAAATAGATATATGTCTTAAGAAACAATGGTACATATGAAATACTATGCAACTGTCAGGAAAAAATTAAGCCATGAGTTTTCCTATACATGGATGAATATGGAAACTATTATACTGAGTAAGAAGAGTCAGAAGGAGAGAGATAGATACAGAATAGTCTCACTCATCTATGGAATTTAAGAAAAATAAAAGGTATTATTGTAATAATACACAGAGACAATAGAGGTGAGTACTGGAAGGACAGGCCAAGATATGAAGCTTAACACTAAGAGTGGTGAGTGCAATTAGAGAAATAACTACACTAACAACTATCATGACAAAGTTAATTAGTGAGAGTAGAATGTCTGTCTCAAATACAGGCAGGAGATGGGTGGAAGATGGGGGCATTGATGGTGGGAATGTTGTACTGGTGAAGCGGGAGTGTTCTTTGTATGATTGAAACCCAACTACAAACATGTTTGTATTCATAGTGCTTAAATAAAGATACTATTTAAACGAATAATAATATATAGTTGGTAAAAATGACTTATTTAATTCCAGTAAGCTAAGTACACACTTAAAAATAAATCTCTTCAGTCACTATTTGCTAGAAAAGTTTGAGGAGCATATCTATATCACTTTTGAATGGTAATTATTGAACAGAGGGAGAGAGAAAAACAAGATATATTCTTGTCAGGAAAGAAAATGCAAATGAAGAGTTAGTTGTTTCCAATCACCATATTTTATAATTATGAACCTGAGAATAAAAAGAATAATATTCTAGAACACAAGGAGAAACCCCAGGTGGTAGTGAGTCGCTAAAGAGGGAAAACAAAGCTGAGCCAACAGATCCTGTTCAGGAGATCATGACCTTGAGACAGGTGTTCGAAGTCACATACAAGGAGAGTTAAGCTCAATTTTCTTCCTTAGTGTACTTTTTTCAATCAGAGTATTGCTTGCTCATGCTTAAAAGAAAGCTAAGATTAAAATATTCTGCCTGAGTACATTATCTGTTACTTAATATGTAACTTAGAAGTGATTAAATAAATGTACAGTGTATTTATTTTACACACTTAATAGGTGGTAAAACATACCAAAGGAATCACCTAATGCTAGTTTGCGCTAAAAATAATAAAAATATTTTTATTAAACTAGAAAAATAGATTTAGGAAAACTGATCCATCATCTCTTCTTCAATACTGCAACCATGTTTTTTTTTTTTTTATCATTGTGACTAAGAAAAAAATTGATTGGAACTGGAAAGATCATACAGAAGATAAAGTGATTGCTTTGAATGTAGCTGACTCAGAATCAATCCCTACCCCCCTGATTGTCCCCCTGAGACACTTTATGAGTGATCTCAGTGCAGAGCAGTAGTAAGCACTGAGTGTAGCACAAAACAAAAACAAAACATTTAAAACTAAACAAACAAACAAAAGATACACAAGACACTACATGCCCAAGCAATTCATTGTCTACAAAAGTGATTTATGACTTAAGAGTAATTCCTTTAGTTAGATTCAAAGAGAAAAAAATCTAAATTTTATACTCATTGAGATGAAAGTTATGAATTAATCTACTTGTACTCTATAATCATGTACATAAGTTTTAAGGAAATCTTAAGAAATAATTAAAGTGCTAGAATGTAGTTAAGTGCTAGAGCTCATATTTTGCCATAGGAGACCCTTGTTTAATTTTTTAGCATTTTGTCTCCCCAAAAAAGAATTTAGGATATGCATATCTCAGGTATGCACAGCTGAGAACTGATTTGCGATCATCTTTATGTATAGTAGACAAAATACTTAGTAGGATGATATAATTTACAGTCTCACAAAGAATACTTGTCCCTTTCCCTTCAGAAAGAAGATTGGTTCAAGAATAATAGACCATCCACACTGAGACATCTTGTATTATAGAAATATTTCTTCTTAAAGCAAGGATTAGCTTGATTTTCTCCTCTGGCAAGTGTCACTTGAAAAAGAAGATAACAGTACTCTTTGAGCCCATAGACACTTTTGCATGAGAGTTGCTTTGAAAACTGCAGAGACTGTTTCACTGAAAATCTAAAAACTTAAAGACTTAAAACTTAAGACTAAGCCTGCTACATCCTATTGTGTGGCTTTAAACAATTGATATATATATTAAGTTTTAGTTTTCCATAATAACAAAATGGGATCACAGAAGGCACAGATGTGATTACAAGTTTGATGACCAAACCACTAAAACTGCATATAGATTATTAAAAAAATACAAGAAAATCTCAACAAATAACACTCTATAGTTCCCACACTTTTACCTTCTATACACAGATGAGACATTTTTATAGAGTACTATTTTGTACACAGATTTGCTTTTTTGATCCACACTTAGCTTATAGTTTCAGCTCTGCATACTTATCCTATGTGAAATTTGACAAATAGGTTTGCTATTCTAGATCTCAAGATAGACTTTCCTCAGATTTTATATCCCAGCACTTTTGTCTATATAGCCTTGAACTAAATTACCCCAATTTTGCAATCCTTTAATAACTCTATAATTTTTGGTTTGATCATTTCTATACAAGTCATTTATTTAAAAGTTCAACTTTGATACAATAGCAGGACAATTTCCATTTAAAATTTTTTATGATTCTTAGAAAAGTAGCTTCTTGCAAAGGAAATATTTTATCACTTTATTCATAAATAAATGCTTTATTCCTAAAATTGTAATAGTGCAATAAAAATTTTAGTGATTCTGGGGCATTTGCAGTCTTTCAATGACTTACATTGATCGTTATACATCTTTTAAAAAAATTTTATTGATTTAACATTGGTTTATAATTATAAATTTGGGGAGAGTCTGCATTCCCAATACAACACATATTGCCTCATTACTATCATAAAGTTTTAGTGCCTTTGACACTTTTAAACATTTCTTCTCTAGCTATACCAATTCCCTATAATTTCCTCTTTGGTAGTTTTTTTTTCCACAAATCTGAGTCATTTTTTTGTTCTTTGATGGAGTGATAGCTCAGCAGGTACATCACTTGCTTTGTATACTTGCTACTGGTTCTATCCCTGTCATCCCAAGTGGTTCCCTAAACCTATGAGGAGTGTCAGTGCAGAGTCAGGAAGAATCCTAAGAGCCAGAAATAACCCCTGAGTAATGCTGAATAAAGCCTTAACACAAGCAAAAAATGCATATAAGTTTATTGAAACAAGTTATAAATTTAATAGCAAATTTTTAAAAGAAAAATTGAGGTATTTATGGCTTTTCTATAGGTAGAGTTGTATTACTTTATTGAATTATTTATTTTCTTATTTATTTAGTTAGCTATTAAAAATAATTTATTTAAGCACCATGGTTACAAACATGTTCATAATTGGGTTTCAGCCAAAATACACACACCCCCTATATCAGTGCAACTTTCCTGCCACCAATGTCCCCTATTTTCAGAAAACTCAGGGTCACTCCTGATGCTATTGGGTCAGGGCTAGCTACATCCACTGAAGTTTCAGAGATCAGGAGTTGGGAATTAAACTATCAAACCTAGGTTAGGTACATGCAAGGCACACACCCCCTGATCTCTTTACTATCTCCCCAGGAACTATTGAATTATTTAAAGCATTACCTCTCTACCCTTTACTGACTTCCTTTTTTTCTCCATGTGGCACCCTATTTCTACCTGTTGTTCCTCTAGTCTCATGTCAGGATTTCTCATTTACCTGATTTTTTCCTCCCCCCAATTTATGTAATTTTTTGTGGTCCTTGTAATATGTTGGGATATTGAGCATTGAGAAATATTAATTTAAATGGACACTTGAGGAGCTATACAACAGTGATAATGGTGTTTTCCTTGCATGCAATAGACTTGGGTTTTTTCTCAGATACCTATTTGGTATTTGGCTTAACCCCTCTAGGAGTGATCCTACATTAGCAGTCTAAGAATAAGTCCTGAGCATGCCTGAATGAGCCCCCCAAAATACAAAATTAAATTAAATCATAAATTAAGGTTACTTAATGCCTAATTTTCACTAAAACATCTTCTATCCAAGCTGGCAAATTCTAGATGTTTCCTCACTAGAGCTGCCTGTTTTATTAAAAACAATAATCCACTTTGGTCAAAATAAAAATTATTTAAAAAAACAATAATCAACTATTTTTCTCTTGTTTATACAAAACAAGAAATAACAGAAATAACAGAGGTGAAATAACAGAAGGAAACACTTAAATTATAGAATATAGACTAACAGAAGTTGGGGTCAGAGAGGTGGTGCTAGAGGTAAGGTGTCTGCCTTGCAAGAGCTAGCCAAGAAAGGACCGCTGTTCGATCCCTGGCGTCCATATGGTCCCCCCAAGATAGGGGCAATTTCTGAGCACTTAGCCAGGAGTAACCCCTGAGTATCAAACGGGTGTGGCCCAAAAAACCACATACACACACACACACACACACACACACACACACACACACACACACACACACACACGAATAACAGAAGTTGTTTCTGAATGCTTTAGTCTGATTATAAGATATTTTTGCTTTACTGGTTGTCTTGAGTTTATAGGGTCTATTCCCTGTAATATGATTTTCATCCAGCGTGTGTACCTGACATTTTAGTGCTTACATCCTAACCACAGCACTCAGCTTTGGTGATGCTAGAAACCAAAAGGGCTACTCCCAGTAGTGCTTAATGGGCCCCAGGTCAGAAGGACTATAGGATTAACCTAGGTATTCAGAAGGAACACACTATAATACAAAGAAACTATAAGTAAGCAAATAACTAGAATTTTGTGACATTCCAGTAAAGCAGAATCAAAGGGTTCATTTTTTTTCAGTCCTGTGCAACCATGGGGCATGGGAGTATTTAGGCGAATCTAAGTGACCCCACTTCACCAGTATGTCAGGACAGAGATTATGCAGGCTGCATTTTACATTTCTGTAGTTATCCTAGTCGTTTTTGGATGTGTGTCAGATAGTGCTCTAGGAACATCAAGTTTGCAAGCAAGCAATCTAAAGATATTTTTAATATACAACAATTGCTTTGACTTTTAAGCCTCTGTGTCTTGGATTTTCTTTTCTATTTTTCAAATAAGGTGTCTTATTAAGATTTTAATAAGAACTATGAGGATGACTTATGAGCCTGCCTGTCTGTGGGTCTTAGCACACACAGCCTAAAGTGGTACTTTATACCCAAACTCCAGCTGTCTTTTCTGCTGATGGAAACTTTCATGGCAGAGTGCAAATAGCTCAGCTATTGATTTTAGGGTGGATGTGAAATTTTGCTAAAGGGGAATTTCTCAGGACATTTCTCCATGTCAGTCTCCACAATCATCAAGTGGTGCCTGGTGGCAGTAGAATGACACTTCCTGCCCTTCCCTTGCCTTAGTTTCTGCTTAGACAAGGTTTTCAAGTCAACATCTAGATTAGATGGGGATAAAGAACTAACTTTCTGACCCATCACCTTTTTCTGAGTTCAAAAAAGGGCAACAGCAATTTGGGTTTGCCAAGTGGAGGATGTGGAACATTTGGTGAGATAAAGCCTCTAGCTAAAGGCGAAATTGCCTGGGCTTATCCAGTTTCCTGGCTAGCTTAGCTGACTGAACTCTTTAGTTAGTACACTTCTAAAGATGGACCAATCTTTGGGCACAAAACGAGCTGTCTAAACCGAAGGAAAAAGATCCCTGATTAGAAAAGATATATGAAAAAGATCCAGGAGAGATGATTTAATGTAGAATACCACTATAGTGGTACATATAACTGTGGTAATCTTTGTTACAAAGGACATTTTAAATAAATGGTGCATTGAATATTTTTAGAGTGTTCTGAGTTCTGAAGAAAAGTAGCAGAGCCTTATAGATATATCATAAAATTTCTTTCTTTTTTTCTGAGTTTATCTTTTGGCTACATTTTCCATTCTCACCCACACAGCCACTTACCTAATTGTTTATTCATTCAAACATTATGAGTAATTAGCCCTATTAAAAAAAAAAAAAGCCCACAGCTAACTCTGAAAATAACTTAATATTCTTCCTCCTCTCATTGGCTAGAAAAAAGACTTCCTTAATTGTGAACACCACGATTTGGAAGGGGATCTGCTCTCTTATCACTTTGAAATAAATTGTCACACATAAGGAATGTCTCATCTATTTCCTAAAGAAGGAGGAAAATATCTATTGTAGTTGAAATTTTATGCCTTTGGACTTTGAAGTAGTAAATTAGTGATTACAGCTTTAGCACATTTTTTGTTTGTTTGTTTTTGGGTCACACCCATCAGTGCTCAGAGGTTACTCCTGGCTCTACGCTCAGAAATCATCCCTGTCAGGCTCTGGTGACCATAGGGGTTGCCGGAATTTGAACCATCGTCCTTTTGTATGCAAGGCAAACGCCTTACCTCCATGCGATCTTTCTGGCCCACATTTACAAATGCAAACAATTTTTGCCATTTTTCTCAGGTAGTATTGATTCTCTCATTCAAGGAACACTGTCTAAAATGCCATTCAGTTACACCCAAGTTGTGGAATTAAAGACAACCAATATAGATTGAAAATAGAATGTCACTGAAATATTTTTATTTTCTGATAAATAAAAACTGACTTGATTCTGTACTTAAGCTATAATTCTCTGTTATAGTATCCTGAACACTTAGAAACTACATAATGCCTGTATAATTTTTCATTATCCTGCATTTCCCAACAAAATGTGCCTACCAGGGAATTTTTTTTTTTTTTGGTATTTTGGTTTTTAGGCCACACCCGGCGGTGTTCAGGGGTTACTCCTGGCTGTCTGCTCAGAAATAGCTCCTGGCAGGCACGGGGGACCATATGGGACACCAGGATTCGAACCAACCACCTTTGGTCCTGGATCTGCTGCTTGCAAGGCAAACACCATTGTGCTATCTCTCCGGGCCCACCAGGAAATTTTTAAGAACTTAGAATAAGCATGGTTTTGGAATATTTGTTTATTAATTTAAATGTATTCATAATACATTGTAGTAGAATATTCCTTCTAGTGTAGTCGGTTATCTAATTGTTCTGGTTTGTTCTGGCTTGCTCGCTTGGCCAGTTGGGTGGTACATTTAGAGAACGCGTGCTTTCTTTGTTTATCTGTAAAATAGGAGACTGGTGGGTATATTTGAAGATAATGGAATATAATCTCTAAAATGGTATGTACTTGGTGACTTTTCTGAAGCAAGCAAGTAACCACAGAGGCACAAGTTTTAAATAAAGAGTGTACTTAAAGAGAGGAAGAGGTGAAAAAGTGGCAAAAGTAACAACTTAAAGGAAAAGGATTTTGCAGGAAAATAATTGTCAAGATTTAGACATGCATAACTACTCCTCAAATGTCAAGGACTATTCTCTCCTTCATTGCTTTCCTTCAAATACCTTGGATCCTTAAATTACTATTAAGGCACGGCAGAGATCACACATATAACACCATACATACCTCATATCTATTATCTATCATCATCTTTCATCATCTATCCACATCAATTTCTCCATTTCAAAGGTAGTGATAAAGTTTTATTTTTGTTCCTAGGATAAAAGGCCTTATGGGTGTTTCAGTTGGATTTTAGATCTGTATTAAGAGTCTGTAACTTTATATTAAATTATTAAATTTTACCATCAATTACATTAACTGTATACCATAGGATATTTTTTCTATTTATCGACTAAATTTTTATGTTTTAATTTTATTTTTATTGGATTTTGATCCACAACCACACATGCTATTTAATATCTCCACTATGATGTGTTGGATTTTTAAATTATAGATTGTATTTATTAAAGCTAGAAAATTTCTATGCATTGAGTCTTTTGGGACTCTTTAATAATTTTACATATGCATTCTTTTTTGTTGTTGTTGTTGTTGTTTTTGTTTTTTGGGCCACACCCAGCAGTGCTCAGGGGTTACTCCTGGCTGTCTGCTCAGAAATAGCTCCTGGCAGGCACGGGGGACCATATGGCACACCGAGATTCGAACCAACCACCTTTGGTCCTGGATCGGCTGCTTGCAAGTCAAACGCCATTGTGCTATTTCTCCGGGCCCGCACATGCATTCTTGTACTTTTCTTCTAGCTATTTTATTTCACAGGAACATTAGATGTAGCTGCTGCCACCTCAGATTATGGAAACATAATAAGCTGTAGTAGCTGTATTTTGCTCATCTGCTCCACATTCTGGTCACTGGATGATGTTTCATTGCCCCCTTAAAGTATTCTTTGTAATGAAATCAATGCCTTATGTTCAAATTTAAGTAAACAAGACAATCATGCATGATTCCCTGGGCTAGAACGTCTCATATTCTTCAGGCAAATAATTTAGCCTAATTTCTCTTCAGAAAACATTCTTCTTCAGCCAAATTCTGCCCCCAAATCAAGCTGTGTTGATCTGCCTCTATCCTGAACATTTTTGTGTTTTTTTTTGTTTTTTTTTTTCAATTTTTTTTAAAATTTAAACAGCTTTATTATATACATGATTGTGTTTGGGTTTCAGTCATGTAAAGAACACCACCCATCACCATTGCAACTTCCCATTACCAATGTCCCAAATCTCCCTCCTCCCCACCCAACCCCCACCTGTACTCTAGACAGGCTTTCTATTTCCCTCTTACATTCTCATTATTAGGATACTTCAAAACGTAGTTATTACTCTAACTAAACTCATCCCTGTTTATGGTGAGCTTCATGAGGTGAGCTGTAACTTCCAGCTCTTTTATCTTTTGTGTCTGAAAGTTATTATTGCAAGAATATCTTTCATTTTTCTTAAAACCCATAGATGAGTGAGACCATTCTGCGTCTTTCTCTCCCTCTCTGACTTATTTCACTCAGCATAATAGATTCTGTGTACATCCATGTATAGGAAAATTTCATGACTTCGTCTATTCTGATGGCTGCGTAATATTCCATTGTGTATTTGTACAACGGTTTTTTTTTTTTTTTTAGCCATTCATCTGTTAAAGGGTATCGTGGCAGTTTCCAGAGTCTTGCTATGGTAAATAGTGCTGCAATGAATATAGGTGTTAGGAAGAGATTTTTGTATTGTATTTTTGTGTTCCTAGGGTATATTCCTAGGAGTGGTATAGCTGGGTCATATGGGAGCTCGATTTCCAATTTTTGGAGGACTCTCCATATTGCTTTCCATAAAGGAAGAACTAGACGGCATTCCCACCAGCAGTGGATAAGAGTTCCTTTCTCTCCACATCCCCGCCAACACTGCTTGTTCTTATTCTTTGTGATGTGTGCCAATTTTGGGGGTGTGAGGTGGTACCTCATAGTTGTTTTGATTTGCATCTCCCTGATGACTAGTGATGTGGAGCATTTTTTCATGTGTCCTTTGGCCATATGTATTTCTTCTTTGTCAAAGTGTCAGTCCATTACTTCTTCCCATTTTTTGATGGGATTAGATGTTTTTTCTTGTAAAGTTCTGTCAGTATCTTGTATTTTTGGATATTAGCCCCTTGTCTGATGGGTACTGGGTGAATAGTTTCTCCCACTCAGTGGGGGACTCTTGTATTCTGGGCGCTATTTCTTTTGAGGTGCAGAAGCTTCTCAGTTTAATATATTCCCATCTGTTAATCTCTGCTTTCACTTGCTTGGAGAGTACAGTTTTCTCCTTGAAGATGCCTTTAGTCTCAATGTCCTGGAGTGTTTTACCTATGTGTTGTTCTATATATCTTATGGTTTTGGGTCTGATATTGAGGTCTTTCATCTATTTTGATTTAAATGTCGTACATGATGTTAGCTGGGGTTCTAAGTTCAATTTTTTGCAAGTGGCTAGCCAGTTGTGCCAACACCACATGTTGAAGAGGCTTTCTTTGCTCCATTTAGGATTTCTTGCTCCTTTATAAAAAATTAGGTGATTGCATGTCTGATCTGAGGGCCTGTTTTTATTCCAATACCATGCTGTTTTGATAACTATTGCTTTGTAGTACACTTTAAAGTTGGGGAAATTAATTCCTCTCATATTCTTTTTCCTAATGATTGCTTTAGCTATTCTAGGGTGTTTATTGTTCCAAACAAATTTCAAAAGTGCCTGATCCACTTCTTTGAAGAATGTCATGGGTATCTTTAGAGGGATCGTATTAAATCTGTACAATGCTTTGAGGAGTATTGCTATTTTGATTATGTTAATCCTGCCAATCCATAAGCAGGGTATTTGCATCCATTTCCGCATGTTCTCTCTTCTTTCTTGGAGCAGAGTTTTATAATTTTCTTTGTATAAATCCTTCACATTTTTAGTCAAGTTGATTCCAAGATATTTGAGTTTGTGTGGCACTATTGTGAATGGGGTTGTTTTCTTAATGTCCATTTCTTCCTTATTACTATTAGTGTATAGAAAGGACATTAATTTTTCTGTGTTAATTTTGTAGCCTGCCACCTTGCTATATGAGTCTATTGTTTCTAGAAACATTTTGTAGAGACTTTAGGGTTTTCTAAGTAGAGCATCATGTCATCTGCAAACAGTGAGAGCTTGACTTCTTCCTTTCCTATCTGGATTCCCTTGATATCTTTTTCTTGCCTAATCACTATTGCAAGTAACTCCAGTGCTATGTTGAATAGGAGTGGTGAGAGAGGACAGCCTTGTTTTGTGCCAGAATTTAGAGGAAAGGCTTTCATTTTTTCTCCATTGAGGATAATATTTGCCTCTGGCTTGTGGTAGATGGCCTTAACTATATTGAGAAAGGTTCGTTCCATTCCCATCTTGCTGAGAGTTTTGATCAAGAATGGGTGTTGGACCTTATCAAATGCTTTCTCTGCATCTATTGATATGATCATGTGATTTTTATTTTTCTTGTTGTTGATGTTGTGTATTATGTTGATAGATTTATGTATGTTACACTAGCCTTGCATTCCTGGGATGAAACCTACTTGATCATAGTGGATGATCTTGTTAATGAGGCATTGAATCCTATTTGCCAGGATTTTTGTTGAGGATCTTTGCATCTGCATTTATCAGCGATATTGGTCTGTAATTTTCTCTTTTGGTAGGATCTCTGTCTGGTTTAGGTATCAAGGTAATGTTGGCTTCATAAAAGCTATTTGGAAGTGTTTTTTTTTTTTTTTTTTTTTTTTTTTTTTTTTTTTTTGTTCAGTTTCATGAAGAGTCTTGCCAGGATTGGTAATAGTTCCTCTTGGAAAGTTTGAAAGAATTCATTAGTGAATCCATCTGGGCTTGGGCTTTTGTTTTTGGGTAGACATTTGATTACCATTATAATTTCTTCAGTAGTGATGGGGGTGTTTAGATATGCTACATCCTCTTCCTTCAACTGTGGAAAATTATAAGAGTCCAAGAATTCATCCATTTCTTCCAGGTTCTCATTTTTAGTGGCGTAGAGTTTCTCATAGTAGTTTCTGATAATCCTTTGAATCTCTGCCATATCAATAGTGATCTCTCCTTTTGCATTCCTAATACGAGTTATCAAGTTTTTCTCTCTCTTTCCTTGTTAGTTTTGCCAGTGGCATATCAATCTTGTTTATTTTTTCAAAGAACCAACTTCTGCTTTCGTTTATCTTTCGGATTGTTTTTTGGGTTTCCAATTTGTTGATTTCTGTTCTCAGCTTTGCTATTTCCTTCTGTCTCCATATTTTTGGGTCATTTAGTTGAGCACATTCTAGTTCTATTAGCTGTGTCATTAAGCTACTCAGGTAAGCCCCTTCTTCCTTCCTGATGTGTGCTTGCAAAGCTATAAATTTTCCTCTCAGTACCGCTTTTGCTGTGCCCCATAAGTTCTGATATTTTGTGTCTTTCTAGGAACCTTTTGATTTCCTCCTTGATTTTATCTCGGACCCACTGGTTATTCAGTATGAGGCTGTTTAACTTCCAGGTGTTAATGTTTTTCTTCTGTGTCCCTTTGGAATTCACAAATAATTTTAGAGCCTTGTGGTCAGCGAAGGTAGCCTGCAAAATTTCTATCCTCTTTATATTATGATGGTATGTTTTATGTGCCTGCATGTAGTCTTTACTGGAGAATGTCCCATGTACATTGGAGAAGAATGTGTATCCAGGTTTCTGGGGATGGAGTGTCCTTATATATATATCCACTAGTCCTCTTTCTTCCATTTCTCTCCTCAGGTCTAGTATATTCTGGTTGGGTTTCAGTCTGGTTGACCTATCCAGTGTTGAGAAAGTCGTGTTGAGGTCCCCCACAATTATTGTGTTGTTATTGATATTATTTTTCAGATTTGTCAACAATTGTATTAAATATTTTGCTGGACCTTCATTTGGTGCATATATGTTTAGGAGAGTGATTTCTTCCTGCTCTACATACCCCTTGATTGATATAAAATGTTCATATTTGTCCCTTATAGCCTTCCTGAGTATAAAGTTTGCATTATTTGATATTAGTATGGCCACTCCAGCATTTTTATGGGTATTTTTGCTTGGATAATTTTTCTTCAGCCATTTATTTTGAGTCTATGTTTGTTCTGACTGTTCAGGTGCGTTTCTTGTAGGCAGCAGAAGGTTGGATTGAGTTTTTTGATCCATTTAGCCACTCTGTGTCTCTTAACTAGTGCATTTAGTCCATTGACATTGAGAGAAAGAATTGTCCTGGGATTTAATGCCATCTTTATATCAAAATTTGGTGTGTCTTTCGGTTAGTCTTGTCTTAAATTAGGTCTTTCAATTTTTCTCTTATGACTGGTTTTGAGTCTGTAAAGTTTCTTAGCTGTTTTTTGTCTGTGAAACCATGTATTCTTCCGTCAAACCGGAAAGTGAGTTTTGCTGGGTACAGTATTCTAGGTGATGCATTCATTTCATTCAGTCTTGTTACAATATCCCACCAGTGCTTTCTGGCCTTGAGTGTTTCTGGTTTCAGGTCTGCTGTAAATCTCAAGGATGTTCCCTTGAATGTAATTTCCCTTTTTGATCTTGCTGTTTTCAGAATTCTGTCTCTATCTGTGGGATTCATCATTGTGACTAGGATGTGTCTTGGGGTATTTTTTCTGGGGTCTCTTTTCGTTGGTACTCCTAGAGCATGCAGGATATGATCACATATATTCTTTAGCTCTGGAAGTTTCTCTTTAATGATGTTCTTGACCGTTGATTCTTTCTGGAAATTTTCTTGCACTCCAATGATTCTGTTGAGCTTATCATAGACTTATATTTTCATCTGTTCCCATTCTTTGACCAATTTTTCCATTGTTCATTTGCTTTAAGTTTTTTTTCCAATCTCTCCTGCTAATGAAATTGTTATTTATCTCATCTTTCACAGCACCAATTCTATTCTCAGCTTCTGTTACCCTGTCCCAGAGCTTATCCATTTTGTCATTCACTTCGTTTACTGAGTTTTTCAGGCCTGTTATTTGACATTTTATTTCAGTTTGGAGTTTTGTGATTTCTGTCTTCATATTTTCTTGGTTCTTGTTAGTGTTTTGTTCAACAAGATCCATGGTTTCTTTGAGTTCTTTGAGCATCTTCCATATTGCTGTGTAAAGTCCTTACCTGAGAGGTTGATTAGTTGGTTGGTCATTATCTGGTCATCAGAGTTGTCATCTTCATTCTCTATGTCTGATGCTGGCCTGCGTTGTTTCCCCATTGTCACACTTGTATTGTGGGTTTTTCTACGTGTTGTGGTGGTATTCTTTGGCTAAATGATGTATGCAGCCACACTCCTCTGACTCCAACCTTTCTGGGTGGGTCAACTTGCCTCCACGGGAGGGGAGTCCTCCATAGATGAAGCCTCACACAGGATCAAATCTTAGGCCCAAGCACACAGCAGAGAAGACAGTCCGGAGAGAAATGCTGGGCTTCAGTGATCCAGCACAGTTCTTAGTGTGATTTTTTTCTTCTTGTTGCTATGGTGTTCTTTCCTTAGAAAGAGTGCATGGCCGCGTAGTGAAGCGCATCTAAGTGCTCTTCTGGAGCCTCTTTTCGGCCCACTCCCAAGCTTCACGTGACACGACAGGAGATAGATAGATATACACAGGCAGCACTCACAATTTTTCAATCGGGCCCCACTGGGCAGGTGTAGTTTCATAGATTTCCCCAGCCTGATGTCACAAGCAGGGGACCTGGCTTCTGCAAAGTACTGTTTATAGCCAGTTTTCACATTATGAAGCAGTTCCTTGGCGTTCCTGCCCTAGAATGAGCTTCTGGGAGAGCGAGTTTTCTGGAGCCTCTTTTCAGCCCACTCCCAAGTGTTTCATGAGACAGGACAGGAGATAGACACACACAGGCAGCACTCACAATTTTTTACAGTTGGTCCCCACTGGGCAGGCATAGTTTCCCATCCCGAACATTTTGAACTACTGCTTTCACACTAGTTCTGACCTCCTACAGAAGACTGAGATTTGATTCACATGAATTGTCATGATGGGAGTTGATATTTTCTTTCTCAATTCTATTTCAGTTCAGTGTTTCATTTCTCTTTGTGTAATTAACAGGACAACTCTAAGAACAATCCAAATAAATTATACTATTTTGAATAAGAAATTAAGTCCAGTATTGGAAATAGAAAGATATTATGGATAATAAGAATTTCAAATTTTCTCTTTACAGACTCTTACATTTAGTGTATCTACTGTATATAATTATTTAGGTCATAAGGATTGATTTCTTATCTTAAATAATTAGGAAGAGACAAGAATTATGATAATATGAATATAAATACATATAGTATGTATATATATCTACAGGAAAATAGCAAAATATTTAGGTTCTAAATATTTTTAAACTTTAAAATAAGTAATTCTAAGCTTTTCTTTGTTTCAATAAAGTTAATAATTAGGGGCCGGAGCTGTGGTGCAAGCGGTAGGGTGTTTGCCTTGAACAAGCTAACCTAGGATAGACCTCGGTAATCCCCGGGCGTCCCACATGGTCCCCAAGCCAGGAGTAATTTCAGAGCGCATAGCCAGGAGTAACCCTTAAGCATAACCAGGTGTGGCCCAAAAAATAAATAAATTTAATAATTATTCTTTAATGTGATAAAATCATTCTTCATATATGTTATGTTTAAGAAACTACAGAACCACCTTACTTATGTCATGCTGAGATGAATAATTCTGCTCCTGATCATAATATTATTCTAGAATGTCATTTGATAATGCAGGAAGTTCATAAGCCATTAGGATAATGATTCCTAACATTACTTGTCAGTAAAATATGGAAATCATTTCTTATTACCCATTTGTACTAATTTTATCTTACATTTATTTAGTCAGCAGCAAAGACTTTCAGAGGTTATTGTTTCCTACTGATTAATTTCCAGTTCTAACAGATCACCCTGAAGATATACATTAATAGTCTTAACCATGCATTTTTAAAGAAACAAAGATTTATATGTCTGCTGAGTCATTTGAGTGGTTTTTTAAATGTGAGAGAAATGTTCACACATTTTGCCAATGGATTGTTGATTCTTATTCTAAGATATTCAGAGACACTTATTGTCAGGATTACCTAGAAGTAAATGGTTGCTTAGGGATTAATAGTTCTCTATATATATTTCATATTTCATTCATTCATATTGAATTTTCACATTGAATATTCAAATGGATATTTCACATTCAAATATATATTCATATATTTCATATATATATTCCTTACAACAAATATACCACCTTTATTCCTTTTTTCCCTTCCTCTTATTTCCTTTTGTAGGGTCTTAGGTTCTGAAATGGAAGAATGCCATTTTGTAAAGTTTTCATGTTGTAAACCTCTTAGGCTTTTCTTTCTCAACCCCAAGTTTCCATTAACACCCCCTGAGATATCTGGCCATATCAGCTACTCTGTCTGGAAAGGACACAAGAAAGCAGTAGAAGGTACTCTAGACAGCAGCCAATCCTTTTAAAGATTATCAGAAACTAGAACTTCCTCATTTCCACCCTATATAAACCCTAGATAGGGTAACCAGGAGGAGACTGAATGGTCAGTTTGGGACTATTGGCTAATAATGTCTTTGGTTGCTTTATTTCAATTGTGATGGCCTTGTCCTTTGACTCTGCATCTTAACACTTTCACCTCTCGTTTGGATTCAGAAATTATCTATTGTACCAGAGTCTCCACGGTATCATCTGAATTATTGACCTTTTTATCTGCTCAAGTTACAGATCTCCCATAACCCTTTATTCTAAGTATCTAGTCATTTAGATCAAGATAAAATATGCATGCACTAGTTCTGATCAAATTTCAGTTCTTCTAATCAGGTTTTGCTAACTAATTTGAGTTGATAGATGGTAGTATATGTGAAAATATTGCCCCCTCAATTTTAAATATTTGCTTTTGATTTCTTCAAGAGAGCTAACTCTAGTATTATCATAAGCATTAAAATTTATATTAATATATTTAAGTGTGGTTAGAAGTGAGGAATGAAAAGAAGGATTAGAGAATCTTATCTAAATATATTCTTATTTTTTTTTTTAGGGGAGAATGTGCACGCAGTTCCCTACTACCATAAATTACACAGTCGAGTTTTCCACATTTGGGGAAATTGCATGGGTCAGCATGCCCAGAGTGCAATGGGCGAGCCTCACCCTGGGGAACCACCTACATGATCATGGAATCGCCTCTGCCAGGTAAGTATAAATCTTATTCTTTATATTTATCTGTTTATTTAAATGTTTGAATTTTCCACAAATAATGTTTTCAAATAAAAAATACTCATTTTTCTTAATGCTTTCTTTCTTTAGTGATAATATGAATAATTTCACCACCATAATAATTTTTAACTTGCTATATAGTTCTTATCATTATTGCTTTCTTTTACTTACAAGGCTTAGCATACAGAAAAACATGAAAATATTTGAAGTCTTCGTTTGGCTGGGAGTGCATAAATAAAACCAACAATCCCCAAATTTAGTCTGTTTCTCATTGTCAACTTCTTTTCCGTTGCCTTCTATTTCTTTTGTTTGGTTGTTTTTCTGTTATTGCTTTTGTTTTTGGGGAGCCACACCTGGTCACACTCAGGGGATATTCCTAGTTTTGCACTCAGAAATCCCTCCTGGCCGGCTTGGAACAATATGGGATGCCAGGAAATGGCTTGCTGTTGAACTATCTCTCCTGTTCATGCCTTCTATTTTCTATTAAGCAAACCTTTCCATTAAAAAAAAGAAGAAAAAATAAAAAGAAATAGGAGGTAAAACATAAACATTCACAAATATAGGGGAATTATATAAGAAAAATTTTAAATTTATATTAAAATATTATCAAGAATTGAAGCACTGCTACAACTTTGACCCAACTCACAAAAGATACATTATACTAAAGATTGACCTCTACCTGACTTTCCTCAACCATGCAAAGAAGACATATTTTTTTTCTCTTTCCCAGGAGAAGAGGTGGCATTCTAAAAATAGCAAGAGATGATTGCAAGATTATAGAAACAAAGGAAAATCATGAGTAACCCTTTCATTTTTCTTCTCTCATTTTCTATAAATGCTTAAAAATAATTTAACAAGGAAGAATTCTCAATTTACAGCAGAAATCGTATCTCATTCTAAACAAGAATGGCATGCTTAGGAGCTAAGAATTGGATAAGATTATTCAGAGATATCAGGTCAAAAGATTAGCATTGAAATTATATTGGGTAATCCTAAACAGAAGTTATTAAGAACTATTTCTTAAGCAAAGAAAGGACTTGGAGTCATTCCTTCTTCGATGAAACCCAAGTGACAATCCATACTGCTGTCATGACACTGATCCCATGCAGAAAACTTAAGATGTTATGAGAGTTATGTAGTTATAGTCAGCCAATCCATAAACAGAGAAGGAAATATCAAGTATGCTTTTATCTAATTCCTGTGAAGGTAAAAACAATGTATTTAGCTATCTTTTTTTTTTTTTTTTTTTTTTTTTTGGGCCACACCCGGTAACGCGCAGGGGTTACTCCTGGCTATGCGCTCAGAAGTCGCTCCTGGCTTGGGGGACCATATGGGACGCCGGGGGATCGAACCGCGGTCCGTCTCCTAGGCTAGCGCAGGTAAGGCAGGCACCTTACCTCCAGCGCCACCGCCCGGCCCCATATTTAGCTATCTTAATGCTTGACTGAGTAAAGATACTTAAAATTATAACAGCAAACTATCAGGTAAATGTGACAAATTCCTTGGTTGGTTGGAATTGTGCTGGAATACAAGGTAATCCCAACTGTCACTGAGCATGTGTAAAACTTCCCATCCATTGAGACTTTTTCCTTTAAGCCTTCTCACAGTTTATGAACAAAGTCCACTGAACCTCATCGGTGAATTGGGAGGCTTGTGCTGGCAATCATTTCACATCATTTACTGTTTTGACAGTGAAACAGAAAATTCTGAAAATCAAAAGGTGAGACTGGAAATGGCAGAATGTAATCTCACCCTGAGCTTGGTTGGCTCTTCATCTTTTATCTTAGACTCTACAACAGACTCTGGAATGTGACATGACCAAGAAAGCAATAGCAGGTACAAAGGAGACATTCACCTCTACTTTAAATGGAGTATATGGAATAACTGAAATATTCTCTCAAAGACTTCTAGGTAAATTTTCACAGACCCAGAGATGACTTGAACTTGGCAGGTAAATAGTATTTTGAAGAAAATGACTGTTGATCTCTCTGAATTCTCTTTTATGCCAATTTGCCTGTTAGCTCTACCCTAGCACTTAGGTATTTATTTTGTATTAAAACATACATGACACTGGGTAAAATTAAGAATAAATGCTAAAGCAGATAAATTAATCAAATATTCTTGATATTTATGATAAAATCTTTTATTAAGGTAGAATGCTGAGTGAATTATGACATAGGCATATCTTTGAGTCTCTTAGAGACATATAAACAAAGGAAAATTGCAATAATTGGAGAGATAGAAGGAAATTAATATCAGCACAGAAGTCAACAACTCAAAACTTTGCTGGAGTCCAAATCTGGATGAGATAAAGAGAACAGCAATTTCTTTATAAAGCACAGGTTTAAATAGTATAAACCTCCAAAGCAAGAGGAGTCAAATCTTCAAGACCCACAGCTGAAGTGTAAGCAACAACAGCTTTACACGTTGGAAAAGATTAGTCTGACCTGAAATGTCTGATCAACAGCTCCTGGTAATTAACACCAATCTGAAGAACTGTGGGAGTTTGAGCAACCTATGTATAACAGCTCTCAATATTTATTAACCATTCAAAGCCTCCAAGCTTTTTACAGGCACCACATTTTTAATGGAAGTTGAGTCATTCTCTCTATCTATATCTATATCTATACATATGTATACACATATATATCTATGCACGTATATGTATATAATGTATGCACATTACTTTTGATTCATAAACTAAAACAAGTTTGAGAAAACAAATTTAAGTGAAGCACTAAAAACTGGTATGGAGTAATAACTACACTGAAAATAAGAGAAAATAAAACAAGAGAAAAAAGAAAGGACCCTTACAGAGAAGAGCCTGGACTTTTTTTTTTCTTTTTTAAAAATCTTTTTTGTTTGCTACCAGTTTAGGTTTCTGAGAAGCACCCAGCTAGAGGACATATTCTGATATGTAACTGCTGAAAGTGTTTTTCAGACTCCACAAGACCATATCGCAGGTTGAAGCTACGGATTTTATCACCCACCTTAGACTATTTCAAAAGGCTGAAAAAAGACATATATATCTCCTTCGAATATTTCTTTAGATATATTTCCTTAATAGATATGACTCATATTGGCTATTTTCTTATCTTGGGCAGTTTTCCCCCATTCATTGTCTTGAATTTATTTAGTAGAAAATTCTAGTAGATATGTCTCTCTAGTGTTCTGAGTTTATGTTAAATTATTGGGATTGTTTTTTTTTTTTTACTCCCATACGTACCAGTGGCATGTGGCATTGTTCCTTTTGCATAATCAAATTAAAATGGGAAAATCTTAAGTGTACAAACAAGTTCTTTTCTAATAGGGGTATGAACACATAATTTTTATATTGTAGTGTTGCCTTACACCTGGAATACTTGTCATAGAGACCTGGCTTAGGCTTTAGAAGATGGGACATTGGCCATTCACCCCTGAATCTTGGATTCCATCTATGGAACCAGTACAGTTTTCTACACCAGATCCGGGAATTGGACTTATACCAGGGAAGGCACAAATGTTGTCCTGGCATTGACTTGCTCCAGAGGTGGTTCACATGACAAACTGAGGACTTGGTAATAGCAACAACTTGCTTTCAGGGAAGAGTTCTCTGCATTTCATCTCATTTAAGGGTGAGATGAAACTAGAATATACTCCATGTCACCCTGATTTCAACATAGGATCTGTACAAAAACCAGAATCTCTATCTAAAGAAACCTGACAACAACCTTCATTGTGAAGAGTTTTTACTGGGATCACAGAGAAAGACTTCGGGGTTAGACAATTTAGTATGTCCAGAGCCTGGACAGACCCAGGTTTGATCCACTGGCATCCCATATGGTCTCCCGAGCCTGCCAGGAGTGATTTCTTAGTGTAGAGTCAGGAGTAACCCCTGAGCACCACTGTGGCCTGAAAACCAGTAATTGGTCTAACGCCATGATGCATCATGGGTAAAGTCTCCCTGTTTTTAGGCCAAATATTTTTCCTTTCTATTTTCCCCATATTTTGCTGTGCCTATGCAAAACAAACAAACAAAAACACATGCCACACACAGCCTTTTTAATATTGTATTTTATCTCTTATCTCTTATCAGGGCTCCTGCCTTTTTCATAGAACCTTGGGACACAAATTACTTTATTTTACCACTTTTCCCACATTTTTCTCTAAAACTAAGAAGAAAATGAAAAGGGCTTTGTGTTAGGGACCAAGTGGTCTCAAGGCATTGGTGGGGAAATACATAAAGACAGAATAAAATATCCAAGCCAAAGCCAACAATAATAAAATCAAGGGCCTAAACGTTAACAATATAAACTTAATGTGGCCGGTTATACTGTCAGGCCAGGGATAAAAGGTGTGCACTAGAATGTACTCTTGTTCCATTGGTGGAGGGAAGTTGACACTAGTGGTGGGAAAGGCCCTGACTCATTGTATATATGAAATTCAACTATAAAGGATTCTGTATATCACAATTGTTTCCATAAAATGAAATTAAAATATCATTTGTTATTATTGCAGTGGTGGAAGGGTCTCCCAGTGATGCTCAGTTATCCTGAATTACCAGGGATTAAATCTTGAGCCTCATGTACTTTAGCCACATCCTAGCCATAATAGTCTTTGATTATAAGTTAAAAACACGTGTGTTAGATTTTTTGGGTATTATTTTTACCATTCTATGCAAAGTACAAAACAATAACAGTGAGTAAATACCATAGTGACTGAATGTTATATACCTATTTTGGTCTGCAACTGATCATTTCCAGAAGACTTTGTAGAAATCCTTTTGTATTCATACTTCACCCTTAAATACCAGTTCCTAACAGGCAAAAGTGATGCCTGCTTTATTTAATTTTTTATTACTTACAATATTTATAATTTTCTTTTTATTAATATCTTTATTTAAATACCTTGATTACAAATATGATTGTAGTTGGGTTTTAGTCATGAAAAGAACACCCCCTTTATTGGTGCAACATTCTCACCACCAATGTCCCAGATCTCCCTTCTCCCCACCCCACCTCTACCTGTACTCTTTTCACTTCCCTCATTCATTGCATCTCATATTGTGGTTTTATTTCTTTATCTTATTTTCCCTACTTAATATATTACTTAAGTATATTTAGCTTCTGCTCATTTTTACTCCCTATATAGCATGTTAAATATGCAGCACACAGTTACCACTACATAAATGTTTATTTAGAAAATGAATGAAGAAATTGATAGCTACTCAGAAAACATCTGGCAAGAAAATACAATAAAAGGTCAATGAGGAATAATGATAAATTAGTGATAACATATTACAAAGAATATGTGACATCAAATAATGCGTCCTTTAGTTTCTCATATTGATACTCAGAATATGATATAAAATATGTACTTACGTTACTATGTATCTAATTTTAAAAGTTTAAGGCCAGATTCATTTACACAAATAGCTCAATAGTCCTTAGTTTACCAGGTGAAATACAGGATATACAGTTAAATTTCAGATAAGGAATATACATTTTGAAATGTATTATCAACTTTGGCATAAGAATATCAAATATTATATGGGTCATTTTCATTAAAATGTTTATATTAAATATGCAAATATTAAATAGTAATTTAGTAAATATTTAGGAATATTTAAAAAATTTAAAATATATATTTATTTATATTAAAAATTTAAAAAAATATATAAAAATTTTAGTAAAATAGTAATTGTCTTAAATTTATATATAGAAGAAAATTATTGATTTATAAAATTCAGATTCAGTTGTGCAATCTTTTTTGTCATCTATTTACTTACTTTTTTTGCTGCATCTGGCAATCCTTCTAATGATTAAAATCAAAGGAGAAACAAAATTTATATAAGAGCATCATGAAACTCAGCTTACTTACATCTGATTGAATTTTCTTTTTACTATTTTGGTTTTGGGCCACATACAGTGATGTTCATATATTACTCCTGACCCTACTACACTCAGAAATCACTCACTCATGGTTGTGCTCTGAGATCATACAGAATGCCAGAGACTAAACTCAGGTTGGCCACATGCAAGGCAAAGCCTCTGACAGCTTTTCTGTTTCTCCAGTCTTCTGACCAAGTGTTTAAGTTTATTTGATGTAAGATTTTTTTTTAAAGAAAGCTACATGAGACTCACTTTTAAGTTTCCTAATTCTTCAAGATTTGTGTGATGTGGGAAAATCTTGAAGCAGAATTAGCTTAGCTGTGGCTCATGTTGGCTCCTGAAGGAGTGTAGAGGAGCAGAAAGCAAACTCTGTAATAATAGATAGAGACATTTCAGGCTCACTGCACTTTCCTCAATGTAGGTCTTCATAGGAAGTTATTTTAAATGGATCAGATGAGAAGAAAATAGACATTGCAATCAGATGAACTGTTGTTTTCTAACAAAGTTAGAAAATAATTTATAAGCTGGGAGAAACATAGCAGAGTTTTCTTTTCAATTTTGGAAGGAACAGGTTGTGGGACAATTTATGTTGGATAAATAAGAGGCAGAAACAAGTCTGAAAAAGAGTATTAGAGAAAAGATGAAGACACTTCAGAGAGCCAGCCAACCTTATTCCTTTTAGTTACTTACTACACATTTTTAATGACAAAAACCCAGAATTTTCTTTCTAAAAGTTGGGATCCCTTAAAAGACAATCTCTTGGGCAACAAAATTGAACTTTGTATTCTCACTTGCCATAATAGTACCACCTAAATAGAAAACCTAAAAGACTAAAACAATCATTTTCTCTATCAGTGGCAAAAAAATAGAAATTTCTGCAGTACACAAAGTGCATCACAGAATGATGCATAAGAAGCTTCTAAATTTTCAAAGTTTTGCCAATAGACACTATAGGAAACATGCAGGTAATTTTACCCTTTGTTTTCCCTGAATATGGCATTCTTTTATTCTTACTCCAATTTTCCCTTCTGTCTTTTATCCCCCCCCCCTTTCAGGTTCAGAATGAAAGCACCTTCTAATCACTTCTTTTTCAGATAATCAAAATGAGTCTTTTGGCCTCTGATATAGTATTCATTTGAACAAGGCACTGAGGGTTCTTTGTCTTAATAGAATGCTTTTCCCATTAGAGTTCAATGGAGCCTTTACCCTCAGACAATAGACCTGATCTGTATGGCCTTTCTGCATGGCTAACTGCTTCTAAAATGCTAACACAGAAGAGCACTGGATGAGATTCATATTACCAAAATTACCAAATTAGCAACAGAAGATTCAAAAGAGGGTTGCACAAACCTGGAAGGTTTTTTTTTTTTCCATGAAGTTATTGATCTTCTTTCTGTAATCTTTCTACAGATAAAGCAAATGGCTCTAGCTAACCACCACACTGCCTACTGATATTATTGTGAACCAAAAGATGGTGTAGATTGTTGTCTCCATAAGAGTTATTATCTCAAAGCCTGCTTTTTCCTTACCGGCTCTAATGAGTTCTCTAACAGCATTGCTTTCATTACTCTCCTTTTGTTCTTCTACTGAGAAATGAATTCAAAGAACAGTTATTCAAGAGCTGTGGCATTTATCGATTGGATAAACACAGGCCTGTGATCTGGTTGTGTTACTCCTAGGTCTGCCAGCTCCTGTTTTTGCTTATCAGTCAGCCAGCCTGGTGTGCCTCCACCTGCTAGAGGTTAATTTTGTAACTCTGGTCTTAGCTTGTAATGGCAGGCAGGGAAGGGGCTGCAGAATTCATTTTTGTATCATTTTAAAATTCTTGTGGTACTATGAATTTAAAGTGTCCTCAGAATCTTAGAAGGATCATTTAAATATAATAAAATAAAAAAAATTGCCATCTATTTTCATGGATATTGTGGATCACTCTACAAATAGGCAATATAAGTAGATTCCAGTGAAATTTATGGTTAAATATTATAAAAAGAAAATCATTTTATATTCAAATAACATATTTTGGCATATATTGAAATTTATCCTTAAAAATTTTCTTATAATATCCTTATAAATGTCGGAGCTGTAGCTTCAAGAATGTCAGTTATTTGGATATAAGAAGTTGTGTTGGCTTATTATTCACTGTCTAAAAATATAACTGTGAGTAGTAAGAGTCTAGTCCATTTTAATGCATTTTAGTCTTTTGGGTTTTTCTCTGCTATTCAAATACTAGGTTGTAGTCATTTGGTATGAACTGGGAGGTTATTTAGTATGTGTGTCAGGGATGGGGTGGGGGAAGCATACCAGTAGTAAGTGGTATGCCTCCACTTTTGGATAGTGAAGAAAACCTATCTAAGATTCTATAAAATTTCAATGACTAATTTAGTTATCTCCATCTATTAAAATTATAATTTAATAAATTTTGGTAAAGTCTGTGTATTAATATATTTTCTAGCAGCACTCCAGATTTCACAATATGTCAGAGTTCAAATTCAAGGTGGTTCCCCAGTTACTTGGAGCTAAATTTAATCCTGCAAAGCAACTACAGGATTCAATGTATGAATGATCCATCGATTACCTAAGTGATGGTAAATCAATCAGAATGAACTAGGATAATATATATGGTATTTTCTATTTCTAATTATTTAGAAAATGTCAGATAGTTCCTCTAATTTTATATGTTTTGAAGGCACATTTTGACCTTCAAAATTGCATTTATTTGCTTATTTATTTGGGGATCCACATCAAGCTTTATGCTTGGAGATCACTCCCAGCAGGGATTGAGGGATCATGCAGTGCTGTAGATCAAATCCAATCAAATTCAAACAAAAGCATGCCTAGCACATGCTTTGACCTTCTCTCTCTCTCTCTCTCTCTCTCTCTCACACACACACACACACTCCTCTATTCTCTCTCTTGCCCTGTGATTGCATTTTATTTCCAAATAATTTATTTAGGCATCATTATTTACAAATATGTCCATAATAAAAATTCAGACATACAGTGTTTCAATAGCAATTTTCATCTACCAATGACCCTAGATTTCCTCCCAGCCTCTAGCCTCAGCTGTTAAAAAAAATTTCTAAACTCAATTTTTGAATGGCACATTTCCTATGACACATAGGAAAACAAAGCAAAGAAATCCTCTCTTCTCACTCTTTTGCTGCTATTGCCATAAGGTTCAGGGCCAACACTTGATTGCAATGCTCACACACAACATTATTTGTGGCATAATGGCAGTGCCAATGATTGTACTCAATGACATGTGTTGGTAGCAGGAAATAAACTCACTACCTCAAACATGGTGAAGTGTACTCTATGCTGTCATTTTCCAATGTCTCTGTGAAATTCAACGTTTTATACTTTGATTTGGGAAAAAATGCACACACACACACCACACACACACACACACACACACACACACATATATATATATATATATATATATATAGAGAGAGAGAGAGAGAGAGAGAGATACATATACATATATATCCCTTGGGTATTTAGTACTGGTAAAGAGAATTAAAATATACAGGACCAAGAGAGATAATCCAACATATTGTTATTTTAATGTGAATCATAATTATATAATTATGATTGTTTACAAAACCCTTTTTCTTACTAATAGAAGCCCACACTGGGTGATACCTTAATCTTATTCTTTCCTCAAACATTGATATAAAAATCATGCTCTTATATTTAAAAATTAAAAAGTGCTAAATCAGGTTCCCAAAAGTAATAATTTCACAGTTAATCTGAATCTTCCTACAGTTCATCTAATCATTATTTGATCAAATCGAACTCTTACAGAGTTATTGTCTCTAAGGAGGGAAAACATTAATGATTTTTCTTTCAAAGTGAACTCACTTATTAATGAATCACACCTGCTGGTAAATAATAATTCTTTCATTGGTATCTATGATGTTTCTTTGTTTATTTTAAGAAGGCATTTATAAATAATATACAATACCCACTCATTATGTAAGGATGCCTAGGACAAAGACTATGGGGGGAAAAACTTAAAAACCAATGAACATTTATTATAACAAATAGATAATAAATACTTGGAAAGCAATTTGCCAATCTGCATCTAAATCCAAGCTCAATAACATAACAGGAACAAATGAAGCTCACTAATCAGAGGAAGGTGCACATGAATTGGAAAAGGACTTAATAGGAGCTATTAGGCATTTCACATGCATTATCAAAATTACTTGCTCTAGTTTCAACCTAAGTACATTTCACTTCAAAGAACAAACAGCTCAAATCAATAAATATTTATTAGTGCCTAGTATGTTTGGAAAGGCAGTAAGCTGAGTTAAGGGATATCAAAATGGGTTAGTCATATCTAATTTATTTAACTGAATTGACTGAATAGTTTACTTAATCACTAAAATGTCTGTCTAGACTTCAGACTTAGGTTTTAAAAAAACAACTTAAAAGACATTCAATATTGGGACCACTGTAGTAATAATTAGAGAGAGGATTTTCCATATTTATCAGTATTTTCTTAAATATTTACAAAATTTAAAAAGTAGGTAACACGAAAACAGAATGTGACTGTCATGTTAGAAAACATTATATGTATAGTTTTCAGAAAATAAAATAAAGTACTTTTATAGAAACAGGCTAAAATTTACTTTAGAGTTCAGCTTGTTTACAAAAATAGAGATTATAAGAAATTAAATAATTATATATTCTTATATAATATATAATAATTCTTATATAATAATGTATTCTTATAGTAATGGCATTCTTTAAATTTTAGTCTATTATTTTTCCCCTCACAATATAGGATAACTGAATAAAATTGTTATTGAAGGGCAAACATGGCATTCATGTCACATGAAGGGCATTAGACAAATATGCAAGCACCTTAGGGAAGCCAAGGAAACATGTGATTCAGTGTAGGGCACTAAATGATTAATCAGCTCAGCTGTGTTGTCTTTTAAATTATTGTTATCCACTGCTGTCAGTGCTCAAAGGGAGTACATTCCATGTCCTCGACATTTTATCCCTCAGCAGGGGCTGAATAATAAACATTTTTGCAGAACTTTTCTTTTGGTATCACATCACTTACATAAATATAGAAAAAGAACAAATTTTGAAATAAGTAAGAGCCACCTTTTAGTAGTTAATAACAATGGTATACTCTTTCACTGGGTCAGGAGTTTGATATATATTCTGCATTCTTTTTTAATTGTATTTACTTATTTATTAATTGGTTGATTTTTAGAGGGCCACACCCGGTGATGCACAGGGGCCACTCCTGGCTCTGCACTGAGAACTAGCTCCTGGCAAGCTCGGGGGGACCATATGGGAGGCCAGGAATCAAACTCGGTCCATTTTGGGAGGCCGCATAAAAGGCATTAAATGCCTTACCACTGTGCTTATATCTTATATTTAAAAATATTTCTAATGTTCTGCATTTCTACATAGTGACAATATTATATTGTAAAATTATAAGATTTAGATGTGCATAGCCAAATTAAACATCAAATTCTAGTTTTTGTCCCCTTTGTTCTTATTTACCCATTTCTAATAAGTCTTCCCATCTTTTAACAGCTAGCCAATTTATTAAATGAGAATTTATTAATTTTTAGCAAATCAGTTTATTGTCTTAACAGCTATCTATAAAATATTTAGTATTTTCTCTGACTTATTTCACTAACTATACATCCACCATATCTCTATATGTAATTTAAAAGGAAGGATTTTGCTTTTTAATATATAGAATTCCAAAGTGTAAGCAAACTATAACTTCTTTGTCTACCTGTCACTTAAAACCAGGTGTTGATATAGTTTAAAAAAAAAGTAAAGACATTATTGTAATAATCCCTGAGACAATAGAGTGAAGGGCCTGAAAGACCGGCACAGAACCTGAAGCTCACCACAAAGAGTGGTGAATGCTGTTTGGGAAATAACTACATTAACAATTAGCATCACAAAGTTAATAAATTAGAGAAGTATAATGCCTGTCTCAAATATAGGCAGGGATGGGGCAGGAGGGATATCCGGGGCATCGGTGGTGGGAATGTTGCATTGGTGAAGGGGGTGTTCTGTTTATGACTGAAACCCAATTACAATCTTGTAATTATGGTTCTTAAATAAAGATTTTATAATAATACAACCAGCTGCTAGATATTGTAAAATAAAGCTGCTATAACATGCCAGAACATATATCTCTTTGAATTCTTTAAATTTTTCTATAAATTTGTATTCTTCAGTAAATACCAAGAATTGTATAACTAGTTATAGGGGATTACTATTTTTAAGATTTTTTTATCAATATCTATTTTGCTTTTCATATCTATAACACTAATTTACATTGCTACCTGTACTAAGGGTTCCCTTCTGTCCAATATGAGTTCTCAATTTTAATAATAGTTATTTGTCACAGATGTAAATGTGATTTTTTTACTGTTTTGAATAAAATGCCCCTAATAATAATTGATAAGAACAACTTTTGGATGCCTGACTGTTGACCTGACTGTATGCCTGACTGTATGCCACTAAATAAAGTATCTATTCCAAGGGTCCTCAAACTTTTTAAACAGGGGGCCAGTTCACTGTTCCTCAGACCATTGGAGGGTCTGACTATAGTAAAAACAAAAGTTATGAACGAATTCTTATGCACACTGCATATATCTTATTTTGCAATGAAGAAACAAAACAGATACAAATACAACATGTGGCCCACGGGCCATAGTTTGAGGACCACTGATTCGATCCTATTTTTATTTAAAAATATTTTTGCTTGTCATTCATTGAGTTTTATGATCTCATTATTTATATTAGATACCAAACAGAATATTTTGTGTACAAATATATTTTCCATATAATAAGTAATATATCTTTTTTTTATCTGATTTATTTTTTCGTGGTGAAGAAACTCTGTAGAGGCAGAAAAGATAGCACAGCGGGTGAGGCATTTGCCTTGCAAGCAGCTGACTGGGGTCCAATCCCTGACATTCTGAGTCTTCTAGAAATGATCTCTGAGCACGGGGTCAAAGTAATGCCTGAGCACTACTGGGTGATGCCCCCCAAACAAAAACAAATATATAAAAAAAAATAAGAGAAGCTTTTTAGTTTGATGTACCGCTTAGTTATTTGTGCTTTTGTTTCCATTTTTGTAGTTCATTCCCAAAAATCATTACAAAAGTTGAAGACAAGGAACATTATGCCTATCTTTTCTATGTATTTTTATGTTTTAACATCTTATATGCCAACATTTTATTGATTTTAATTATATTTTCCATATGGTGTTAGGAATTTAGTTCACTCCATTGCATGTAGCTGTTTATCTTTTCCAACACCATTAATTGAAGATATTTGTCCTCGAAAATGAATGGAGGTTTGTTGTAGACTCTAGGTTACTTAATCACAAATTAGTTGTCCATATATATGCCATTTTATTTATGATTTCTTAAATCTATTCCACTGGCTTATGTATTTTTTTCTAGTGTATTAGTATGCTTGTTTAGTTATTATTACTCTACAGTGTAGTATAAAGTCTGGAACATGATCCATTCATTTTTATTCCTTTTCCTCAGGTGTAATTTGCAAAAAAAAAAAATCAAAATAAATAAGTAAAACAAAACTAAGATTTAATGACAGGTTCTAATAATTTTATTTCAATTTGCTACCTTCAAAAATAAAATTGAATTAAAAATAATAACAAAACATGCAAAGTAAATTAGTGATTGTTGGGGAAAAAGCAGACAGAAAGCTCAAGGAAGAAAGCCTCTACATGCAAAGCAGGTACTCATGTTCATTTACCCTGTGCTGTATTGTTTTGTAATAACTGGCAGTGCTCAGGGCTCTGTTCTCAGGGACTATTCTTGGTGCTTTTCAGGGCTATATAAGATTCTGGGAATTAGATCAGAGTTGGCTATGTGCAAGACAAGCAACCCACCCACTACATTACAATTTTGCTTTTTGTTTATTAAGCAGAAGAAAGTCAATTGATTCATTCAGAAAGTATAAAGACTATAAATGTGTTTTCTTAGTTAAACCTCTAAGTTCTTTAAATATAATACCAAGATCTGTGTGATAACCTATGGCTGGATATTTAAGGAGTACTAGGAAATCCAAGCATTCAGAGATCATTTTATTAAAAGCACAATAGTGTGTACATGAAACTACAGCACAGAAAAATGTAATGATCTTTAACTGTTTTCAGATGGCCAAAAAGTCCATGATTCAACACTGGTTCATATATGTAGGGAGCCAGATTCTCCATCACAGTCTTGGCATAAGCACAGCCATCTTGTAGCAAACTGCCATTTTCTAACAGGCCAGTCCTTTAGTTGAATTGTGTACGTGCCAACTGGCCATGAGTTGACGCAGATCAAAAGAACCATAAAGTCGCACTCTTCTGGCTCAGGAAACTCAGACCTATAGATAGAGCATTTGGTGTGATAATAGGATATTCCTCAGGAAACTTGTATTACATTAACAGGCACATGCCAAACCTCTTGAACTGAATGATGACAAATGTATGCTTGACAAATGTTTGCATTGTCCCCTCCTCCCTTTGTGTAAAAACTATATGTCATGGCATTTCAAAAATAAATCATAACCAGAATTCTTGGTGGTCCCCTTTTTCCTACCCATTTCCTTTTCAGGTGCAGACCCTTTCCATGACCACAAATAAACTGAAGCTGCCTGCCGGCACACATATACTTATCATTTATTTAGTCCTAGTGCAAATGTACTATTCCTCAAAACTCATAGTTCACTCTTGCATGAATATGAAGTTGGTTGTTTGATCATATTGTGAATGTTCTTTTTTACCATACCACATTGCATAACTTCAAATATTGTTGCAAAATAAACCATCTTTATACGAACACTTTGTTTTAAAAGTACAGCCTTTATACTGTTTATCACAGAAATTTAAAAGTCCTTTCTAGGAAACTATGAAGGAACTGTGGCATTTCCCACCTACATTTGCAAAATAGTTATGCTTTTATGTTTTTATGTACTGGTGTTTTAAATAAGATTTGTGTTGTTAAGAGAAGCATTTCTCCTAAATGGAAAGGCTTTAAGTTTCTAAAATGATAAAAATGGCTTTGATATGAAAGACTATAAACAGTACTTGTAGTCTAAACTAAAGAAGATTCTTAGAGTTGTATAGCACACAACTATACAGCAGTATATAGTCTTCCATTAATGTTAGTTCTTTGGGCAATAATTTACCCAAAAGTTTAGGAATCAGATAACGTCTTTATTGGGAACTAATCTTAAAACAGATGCTTTAACAATGTATCTATTTTTTGTTTTGTGACTAAGTAATGCAAGATGTTTTGTCTAGAGCTATTAGAAACTTTTTTTCATAAATTTTCTAAAACTTTTCAAAGCAGAATTTTTGACAAGGACAGGGAGATGACTCAATGTATTGGACTGCATGTTTTGCATGGGGAACCCCAAGTTCAAGGTAAGGTTTTTCCCAGCACTACTGAGAGTGACAATTGATTCTCTAACTGGAAATAGCCTCTGAGCTTCCAAGTTTGACCCCAAACCAAAGACTAAAAACAAATTATTTAATATACATATAATTCAGTTGTTATGGTTAAAAGTTTTTTTTATATTTTTATTAAGTTTAAATAAAGAAAATAATTTATTTAATAAAAATGTTTTTGCAGGAGTAACCCCTGAGCACTGCTGGATGTGACACAAAAAACAAACAAACAAAAAGTGATCTACCCCAATAAAAATGTTTTTTGCCTTTGTTTTGGGACCACACCTGGCAGCACTCAGGAGTAATTCCTGGCTCTGCCCTCAGAAAAATCACTCCTGACAGGTTCACGGACCAGATAGGATGCTGGGGATCGATCTCAGATCGGCTCCATGCAAGGTAAAGGCCCAACCTGTTGTGCTATTGCTAATTTAAAAAAATCTTAACTAAAATTAAATGACATTGTGATATGTGTATAACCATTTTAGTTGACCTTATAAATATCCAATTTAAAACAGAAATACTATTTTCTCAATATACTCTCCATTTCCACAATTATTCTCTGTTTATTGATATTAAGCTTTATTTGTAGACAGAAAGCTAAATATAACTGTATAACAGTTGAGGAAATCTTGAAAACCAAGAAAGCTCTAGAAAATACTTAATTTCATTATGCATTTGTACTTTTATTTATTTCTTGGTGTGTTTTGTGCCTGTCAGAAAGTGCAGTTATCACATTTTGTAGAACATACAATCTATTTCTTCTTCAACGACCCAGCCCACATCAAGGCGGTTGAGTGATGCATTTATTTGAAAGAAAAGTTGAAGTCTGAGTAAAGATAATTTTTTTTAAATCCTTTCATGTGTGAAAATAAAAAAATAAAACATTCAACAAATTATCTTAAACATCTCAGATAAAATAGATTATTTCTGTTTTAAATTCCATCAAAATTATAAGCTTTGAATCATACTTTATTATACATCCATTTTGATAATTTTAATATATATTGTTTTTCTAACTTGATGAAGCTATAGTTCATTGGAGACAGACAAATCTTTAAGCCATCTGAAAGAAATATAGAAACTTGGTATAATGAACAAGAAGTTAGTACTGTCAAATAACTATGAAAAACTAAAAAATCCACGTTTCAGTTTATTTTTCAGAGCTCACAGGTATCAAATAATTATTAATTATTCTCTTCACTGTTCTTGCTTTCTTCAAATTTCAAAAATGTGAAACAGAGAGACAGACTGGATAGAATGTTCTTAGACATTCAAGATGTAAGTAAGAATAAAAGAGAAAGCAGAATGTATGCAGTTTTCATACATTGTGTAACTCTAGTTATCTGAAATTCTGAAGTGCTTGAAAGGACTGAGGTTAAAATAGAACAACAATTGTCTTGAGGGCAATGACAAAGACCAGAATAGTTAGTGTGCCTATTATATTTGGCTTATGAAAGTGGTGCCAAGTCTATTCATACACTTGAGAGATATGTGTTTCCTAAGAGATATTTCTCCAGGGAACCAAGCAGAGCTACAAAGAGAAAGAGTGTATACATATCAAATTCTCTGAGAATAACTTTATGTCAAAGATTCAATTTTCACTATGAATGAAGATTTAATGTATGATACAAAAATAAAAGGGATGTGAATATGACTTAAAATATTCCTTTTATTATGTTATTCATTCATTCACCTTTACTATCTATTTTAGTAATGCTATAAATCAAGACCCTAAAATAGGCATTAGATAATCAAAAAGTGAAATCTAAAAATTTAGTAACTTGGAGATAAAGGTTTTGGGGAAGATTAAGTCAGAAATAATTGGCAATTATTTCCAGGTATCAGGTGAATAAAATAAAGAAATGTAGCAATTAGTTTATGCTAATTCTTGTAAATCATCACAGCTTCAGGAAATTTGATAGAAAAACCTTGAAAATTTGGGGTGGAATGTTAAACAACAGGGATTTCACCTAATTCTACAATCAGAAGTTTCTCTTTTGTTGTTGAAGTGAGAGAAGTGTTTCTCAACATATATTCAAAGTTTCGTCATCATATGACTTAAAGAAAGGTGAACAAAGTTGGAGTAATTTGATTTTCTTATATATTATTTATTAGATAATACCTATAAGAAACATCAATACAGTGAAATATTTATAACTTGGCATTCAATAACAATAATAAAGTTGTATGCTATAAGTCTTTGCTCACTATTTCTTTTGTTTTAGTTTCAATAAAATTAATGATTTCTATTAAAAAGTATAGAAATTATGTAAAAATATTTATGATCTCTTTTAATACAAAAGTAATTTAGTTGAAAGCTAATTTTATCAGTGGAGAAAATAAATGAAGATATATTGGAGTAGGAAAAATTAGTTAAAGTATAGAACAAAGTAAGGATTGCTGTTTGTAAATATGATTAAAGGAGAAGCATGTTGGTCTTCAGAGATTAGGAGGGAGAAGGTTCTATCATAGAATTGTGAATCCAGCAGTTTTAGATTTGGAAGCTAAGGTGAACCATTCTTACAGGCAGTGGTCCAGAAAAATTACTTTCAGGAACACTCTAGCCATGGTACACATGAATCTAAAGTAAAACCTTCAAAGTTTTAGATAAATAATTTTTAGATAAATAATTCAAACATTGATATTAATAAATTGTAGAATTTAAAATAAAATAGAACGAATACCAAAGGCCTCCCTTGCAAAATGCAAAACATATATATAAACATATATAACTGGAGGGGCCAGCGAGGTGGCGCTGGGGCTGGTGAGGTGGTGCTAGAGGTAAGGTGTCTGCCTTGCAAGCACTATCCAAGGAAGGACCGCGGTTTGATCCCCCGGCGTCCCATATGGTCCCCCAAGCCAGGGGCAATTTCTGAGCGCTTAGCCAGGAGTAACTACTGAGCATCAAACGGATGTGGCCCAAAAAAAAAACAAAAAAAAATATATAACTGGAATAGTTATATTGAAGTTCTATGACATATTATGAATATGTTCTAAATGCTTAAAACTATATTGGCAGTATCAAAGGGTAATTGCCTTAGGCTAGAGAGATAATTCAATGGGAAGGGCACTGCTAGGTTTTGATACCTGACAGCCCATAATGGTCCCAGAGTTTATCAAGAATGATTTCTGAGAGCTTAGGTAAGCACTCACTTCTGGATATGGCACAAAAACAAACAAACAAAAACAGGTACTTGCCTGTGAAGGGAAAATTACATACTTTTGAATAACTCAGTGTCCAAAAGAGGTTAAAATAAAACCCCAAGGATATTAATTTAAATACTATTACATGGCCCAGAGCAACAATACAGTAGGTAATGTGCATATTTGCATGTTGTTTACCTGGGTTAAATTGAATCCTAATTGAAGTGATACCTGAGCACAGAGCAACACGGAGATCCAGAGAGAAAATTATTAGCTAACCACGTATATCTCTAAACATAACCAAAAAATACACACAAGGAAAATCAAGATATAAAGAAAACATACAAGAAAACTACAACAGCATTAAGAAGTAGCTAAAAGGCTAGAGTAAGCATATGCTTCCTCTATGAGAAATGTGGTTTGAACCATAGCACTGTCTCATCCCAGGAACATTGGCAGATGTGCTCCCTTAAAAAAAAAAATCCCAAAGGTTATGACAGCAGTCCAAAACTAAAAATTCATGGTAAAATATGGCATAAAATACAGTAAAAATATTTTAAAACTTTACAAAATGAAGAAATATTACATTTGCAATGCCTAAACCAATAGAAATAAATTTATTCTTACCATTTAAGACAGTTTATGGGCCTATGTCTGAAGCACATGTCTATTTGCTGTATAAGAATTGTGAGGATAATATTTATTTGCCCTTGTAAAGCAAGGTAACCTGGATCTATAAGTGGTGTGTTCTTTCCCAAAAGGGGGAGAACTGCTGTGGACTAAGAATGATATAACTAGTTTATTTCATTCTGGGAATTTTTATATTAAGAACATATGTGTATAAAAATGTGTAAGAATTTGCACACTAAAATGAATATATACTCACAAGGTTTTTGGCACCAAAGAAAACAATATCTGCAGTGAATTTCTTAATAATATCTGTTATCTTTCATTCATTCCCTACAAAAGCTACTCTTTCTAATTTAAATGGTCAAAGGAAACTGACAGTTTTTCCAACCAATTTCTCTTTAATGACATAAATGACATGTTTTTTTTTCTTTCTGCCTGCTTCTGCTTTTTAATAGAAACAAATGATTAAAAGCATGGCTATTATCAGCAGAGATACTGAAAATGCAGAAACAAGAATTAATTGTCTTTTAAAAAGGGTTTCTGGTTAGATTATACATACAGAAATAGATACATTTTTAATTGGAATTATTGCTATTATTCTAAAACTGTAGGAGTTGCAGTATTGCTGAGTAAGTAATTTTTTATTTTAAATTAATCAACTGGGTCACATGGACAAGTGCAGTTGACCACTAATTTTATCCTTAGGTGGGTTAAGAACAAGAAGTGAGATTGTGTGTGTGTGTGTGTGTGTGTGTGTGTGTGTGTGTGTGTGTGTGTGTGTGTGTGTAAGAGAGAGAATGAATACTAAAGGGTTGTAGGGGCTGTGAAACAAAATTCCCTGCCCATTTAATTTTCCAGACCAACAGGGCATATACTAGAATTTTTGAAAGTAAATTTTCATGTCTTTTAAGAAATCTTTCATGAGAACGCAATACTCTGTTTTATAAATGAAACTGTGTGACTGGTTTCGAGTAGCATATTTGAAATGTATGCAAGTGTTTTCCCTGAATATTAATAATTGGCAAGTAAGATTGAATAGAAGCAATGACTTGTAATTTGGAATTTCTTCCCTGGTTTTGAAGGAAGCTTGTACTTTTTTTTTTTTTTTAAATCTTTCCATCCTGTTCTCTGCCCGCAAAAAATTAGCATTTGAAAGCATCCTTTTAAAACATCCTTCATTTACAATTTTTATTGTTATTGTTAGTTTTATCTTTTTCATAGTATATAATATACTTTTCTGTATCGTTGTTTTTCCCAATTGAAAATACTTCTGGGAAACTTTTCAGAGATGAATCACTCTATATGTGAAGTTCATTCTTTTAAATAGCTACACATTAGCTTCTATCAGTATTCTAGAATTGTTTAACTATTCTTCCTCTAGAAGTTTTATTTTCACCTTGGATTTTATTTCTAGGAGATTCATTACTATGAATCAAACTTTTAGTACAAGATATACAATGCTTTATTTTATGAAATGCCAATAGATTGATCTCTGAAAATTGCCAACACTTCATTATTCCTGCATACGATTTTCTCATATTCACCCACAAGGTACTTTCTTCTTCTTTTAAGCCTTACCATTCTGATGAGTATTAATACATTTAATTTTTTATAAAAAAACGTGATTACAAGCATGATTGTAATTGGGTTTCAGTCATAAACAGAACATCTTCACAAGTGCAATATCCCCCCAACCAATGCCCCCCACCCTCCTTCCCAAACCCTGCCTGTATTCGAAACAGGCATTCTACTTCTCTCACTCATTAAGACTGTCATGATAGTTGTTAGTGTAGTTATTTCCCTAACTGCACTCACCTGTTTTTGGGAACTGGTCCTTTCAGCCCTCATCTTTATTGTCTCTGGGCATTATTACAATAATGTCCTTAATTTTTCTTAGATGTGTGAGTCTATTTTATGTCTATCTCTATCCCTTGACTTATTTTACTCAGCATAATAGATTACATGTACATCCATGTATAGAAAAATTTCATGACTTTATCTCTCCTGAGAGCTGCATAATATTCCATTGTGTATATGTACCACTGTTTCTTTAGCCATTCATCTGTTGAAAGGCATCTTGGTTGCTTCCAAATTCTGGCTATTGTAAATAGTGCTGTAATGAATATAGGTGTAAAAAGAGATACTTGAATAGTATTTTTCTGTCCCTAGGTTATATTCTAGGTGTGGTATAGATGGAGCATATGGGAGCTCAATTTCTAGTTTTTTTGAGGGATCTCCATATTGTTTTCCATAAGGGCTGAACTAGATGGCATTCCCACCAGCAGTGAATGAGAACTTTTCTTCCTACATTCCTGTCAGCACTGATTGTTCTGTTCTTTGTGATAAGTAACAATCTCTGTGGTGTGATGATCGGGGTTACTCCTGACTCTGAGCTCAGAAATCGCCCTTGGCTTTGGGGACCATATGGGATGTGGAGTGATCAAACCCTGGTCGGTCCTAGGTCAGCTGTGTTGCAAGACAAATGCCCTACTGCTGTGCCACTGCTCCTGCCACATATCAACCTTGTTTATTTTTCCAAAGAACCAACTTTTGCTTTTATTGATCTTTCGGGTTGTTTTTGGGATTTCACTTCATTGATTTAAGCTCTAAGCTTTGTTATTTCCTTCTGCCTACCTATTTTTGGTTATTTTTGTTGATCATTTTCCAAATTTATAAGCTGCGTCATTAAGCCATTCATAGCCCCTTTTTCCTTCCTGATGTTGCTTGAAAAGCTATAAATTTTGCATTCAGTACTGCTTTTTTTGCTGTGTCCCTTAAATTCTGATAATTTGTTTCTTCGTTGTCATTTGTTTGCAGGAATGTATTAATTTCTTCTTTGATTTAATCACCTACCCAGTGGTTGCTTAGCAGTAAGGTGTTTAATTTTCAGGTATTAAAGGAATTGTATTTTATTTTTGAGGAATATACTATATTTCTATAACTGTAACAACATACATTCTTAGCAATAATACAAAAAGTATTCTTTCTCTCCACATCCTCTCCAACACTTGTTTCTCTTCTTTTGTTTAACAGCCATTAAAAAAGCCATTCTCACAGGTATAAGATGATGACTCACTATTTGATTTTTTTTACATCCCAAGTTTTTATTACACACTATTAATCTTTACATGTAGTGAGACCATAGGAAATCTGCAAATCATTTACTCTTTGAAGAGAACAAAAATTTCTAAGCTAGAACTCTACAGCTTAAGGCAATTTAATGGTTCAGAACCTTAAAAGAAGTTGTCGAGGAGATATAATTTAATATTAATAGTTTTTGAGTAGAAATGTAAATTTTTTCCTTTATTTAAACATCTTGATTACATATATGATTGTGATTAGGTTTCAGTCATGTAAAGAACACCCCCTTCACCAGTGCAACATTCCCACCACCAATGTCCCAAATCTCCCTCCATCCCACCCCACCCCCACCTGTACTACAGACAGGCTTTCTAGTTCCCTCATTCATTCACATATTATGGTAGTGCACTGTAGTTATTTCTATAACTGCACACAACACTCTGTGTGGTGAGTTTCATGAAGTGAGCTGGAAGTTCCAGCCCTTCTCTCATTGTCTCTGAGGATTGTTGCAAAAATGACTTTTATTTTTCTTAAAACCCATAGATGAGTGAGACTATTCTGCGTCTCTCTCTCCCTCTGACTTATTTCACTCAGCATGATAGATTCCATGTACATCCACATATAAGAAAATTTCATGACTTCATCTCTCCTGACAGCTGCATAATATTCCATTGTGTATATGTACCACTGTTTCTTTAGCCATTCGTCTGTCGAAGGGCATCTTGGTTGTTTCCAGACCTGGCTATTGTGAATAATGCTGCAATAAATATAGGTGTGAGGAAGGTCTTTGTATTGTATTGTATTCTTGTGTTCTTAGGGTATATTCCTAGGAGTGGAATGGCTGGGTCGAATGGGAGCTCAATTTCCAGATTTTGGAGGAATCTCCATATCGTTTTCCATAGAGGTTGAACCAGATGTCATTCCCACCAGCAGTGGATAAGAGTTCCTTTCTTTTGAGGTGCAGAAGCTTCTCAGTTTAATGTATTCCCATCTGTTGATCTCTGCTTTCACTTGTTTGGAAAGTGCAGTTTCCTCCTTGAAGATGCCTTTAATCTCAATGTAATGGAGTGTTTTACCGACGTGTTGTTCTATATACCTTATGGTATCAGGTCTGATATCAAGGTCTTTAATCCATTTGGGTTTTACCTTCATACATGATGTTAACTGGGAGTCTATGTTTGCTTTTTTGCAAGTGGCTAACCAGTTCTGCTAGCACCACTTGTTGAAGAGGTTTTTCCTGCTCCACTTAGGATTTCTTGCTCCTTTGTCATAAATTAGGTAATTGTATGTCTGGGGAACATTGTCTGAGAACTCAAGCCTATTCCACTGATCTGAGGGTCTGTCTTTGTTCCAATACCATGCATGTCCTCAGAATGATCAAGGGCACACAGGCCAGAAAGCTCAGCTTATTGGATGGCGACCCCCACAGCCAGAGTTTACTCACTGGGCGCTTCAAAATGCAGTTTTTTGGGGGTGCGCTCCCTATGCCTCTGAGGAGACCTTCAGGTATTCAGAAACACAGACAGGCACAGGAGTTTTCCTTGAAGTCCTCCACTATTTGATTTTTAATTAGATTATCATGTCTTTTTATATATTTACATCTGGTATTTATTATAATAATTGATATAACCTGTTTATTTGGGGGTGGAAGCAGTGTCCTAATAAATGTTCTGGATGCCTGGAAGTTCTTCCTGCTGTTCTCAGGCAATGGTCAGGATATCAATGCCACAGCCCAAGGATGCATTGTTGTTCTGGCCCTCCAGTGCTAGGAATATCTGTACTTCCTCTGAGCTAAGAGTTGCATCCAAGAGCCACCAAACTGATGGTTAGACGACATGGTTCTGTAAATCAACTCAAAGCCATGCATACTAGGCCTGCACTCTAACAGCTATTCTATCTCCAGCCCCCAATTCTTGTTTCTTTGAAACCACTTTAGGATTTCCCTCATGTAATTAAAAACTCCTTTACTCATCAGAACTTGATTCTGTTCTAAAATTGAAATACTTGTCTTTTATATGAAACAGTTTAATAGTTTAAAGTTTAAAACTCACATTTTAAATGTATGTTTTCTCTTAAATATATTGCTTTAATTATTTTTTAATTATTTAACTATAATTTATTTATATTTATTATACATGTACTATGAGGAACTTCCTTGTGTTAGTTTGTATGTAGTTTCATTGTATTTTGTCAGGTTTCTAATCACACTCATTTAGGTTTATACAATGTAATTTTAATCTCTTATTTAATATTTTTCGAAATGTTTTTTTCACATTTTCATTTTACTTTTATGTGATCTTTTTATTTTCTTTCTTTTCTTCTTTATTTCTTCTTTCCTTCTTCCTTTTGCTTTCTTCCTCTCCTCTTTCTTCTTTCTTTCTTCCTTCCTTCCTTTCTTTTTATTTTCTTCCTTCCTTCCTTCCTTCCTTCCTTCCTTCCTTCATTTCTTTCTTTCTTTCTTTCTTTCTTTCTTTCTTTCTTTCTTTCTTTCTTTCTTTTCTTTCTTTCTTTCTTTTCTTTCTTTCTTTCTTTCTTTCTTTCTCTTTCTTTCTTTCTTTTTCTTTCTTTCTTTTTCTTTCTTTCTTTCTTTTCTTTTTTCTTCTTTCTTTCTTTCCTTTCTTTCTTTCTTTCTTTCTTTCTTTCTTTCTTCTTTCTTTCTTTCTTTTCTTTCTTTCTCTTTATTCCTTCTTTCCTTCATACATTCATCCTTTCTTTCTCTTTATCCCTTCTTTCCTTCTTTCTTTCATACATTCATCCTTTCTTTTTTATTTCTTGCTTTCTTGCTTTCTTTCTTTGTTTTGTTTTTTTCTGGGGTGACATTGATGTGTTACTATTGGCTCTGCATTCAGGAATTGCTCCTAGTTCTGAGGAGCATATGGAACACTGAGGATTGAACCCAGGTCTATCCTGGGTCAGTTGCATACAAGGCAAATGCCCTACATGTGCTATTGCTCTGGTCCCTCATTTTCTTAATTTAATTTTAAATTACTTAATCTCATTTTTTATGTAATTTTGTTCTGCTACCTATAAGAAATACTTTCTATTACGTGTCCAAGTATTTTGGGAACAAGTAGGATTTACATTTCCCTTACTCAGTAATATTCACCACCTCCACCCAAGCCTTTTTGGTATTTTTAATTTTTTCTCCTTATATTCCATTTTTTGTTCTGTTTTACTTTTTTTTTTTTTTTTTGATTTTTGGGCCACACCCAGCGGTGCTCAGGGGTCACTCCTGGCTGTCTGCTCAGAAATAGCTCCTGGCAGGCACGGGGACCATATGGGACACCGGGATTCGAACCTACCACCTTTGGTCCTGGATCGGCTGCTTGCAAGGCAAACGCCACTATGCTATCTCTCCAGGCCCCTGTTTTACTTATTTTTTAATTTAGTCATCTTCAGTTACAAATGTACAAAAAATTAAATGGTTATGTTTTAGATGCATAATGTTCAAGCACCAATCCTTTCACTAGTGTCCTCTTCTCTCAAGCAATTTCTCCAGTTTCCTCTCCTCTCCTCATTCTACCTCTATTGCAGATACTCTTTCCATCCACTATTGTCTTAGTGTTTCCTTCTCTACTCTATCCTTCCCAACTTCATCCTACTGGTAACCCTCTACTGACGTCCAGTTCTTATGCTCATAATTTCAATTAACTTTGGTCATTTGCTGTACCTCTACTATATTTCTTTATATCCTACATTTTCTTATTCCATTTTCTAACAAGGAACTATCACTTCAGAATCCCACTTGTCAGAAGAAAGATGTGTGAATTTTCCTTTGTACTTGAGTGCTTTTTAGTTCTCTTCATAAATCTAGAGCCCAAACCATAATCAAATGCTAATGGTTTTAACATTATTACTTTGGTCTAAATAGCACTTAGCTTTCAGTGGTACTGAGAGTCCAAAGTCAGAATATTTCTTTCATAAGCCTCAAACTATCTGCAGTTTGACAAATACCGATATATTTTGTTTTCTTTGGGCTCACTCCTGATATTGATCACAATTACCTTTGAATCATACTCAGAGATAACTCCCAGTAGTACTCAGAGAACTATATGGAGTGTTGGGGACAACCTGTGAGCAAGTTCAATGTCCTATCAGCTATATAATTTCTCTGGCCCCATATTTAAATAACAGTTTTAATCTGTATTTTTATTTCTCCTTTAAATGGCTTTAATTAGAAATTAATACAGTGATCTATAAATCTGGGTATATTCTTAGTTTGTGAATTTGAGTACCCTTTTGTTTCATGAAACTTAACATTTTTTGCATATTTAATATCATTACCCCCAACCCACCCCTCAACATTGTTTAAACTAATGTACTTAACATTTTGCCTTTAATTTTTGTTTGTTTATTTTGGGCTAATATCCACCTTTACCTGGCTCTCTGCTCAGAATTCATTCCTGGCAGTGCTACAAGGGTCATGTGGAATTCCGGGGATCAAATTCCAGTTGGCCTCTAGCAAGGCTAATGCTTTACCTGCTGTCCTGTCATTCTGGCCCTCAAATTTTTGTCTTTAAAACAAGCAAGGAATCCAAAACACCAATAATACTTATACAACTACCTCATATTTACCTTTTCACTTCAACGAAAAACTTCCTAAAGAGAAATTTATATGTATTGATAATCTCAAATTCCCACAACTTATTATTTATTTACAGTTGATACTTTTGTCATCATTATTCTACCAAAATTGTATTTTGTCATGGATTGGCAGGATTAACATCATTAAAATGGCAATACTCCCCAAAACACTGTACAAATTTAATGTGATCCCTCTAAAGATACCCATGACATTCTTCAAAGAAGTGGATCAGGCACTTTTGAAATTTATTTGGAAAAATAAACACCCTAGAATAGCGAAAGCAATCATTGGGAAAAAGAATATGGGAGGAATTACTTTCCCCAACTTTAAACTGTACTACAAAGCAATAGTTATCAAAGCAGCATGGTATTGGAATAAAGACAGGCCCTCAGATCAGTGGAATAGGCTTGAATACTCAGAGAATGTTCCCCAGACATACAATCACCTAATTTTTGATAAAAGAGCAAGAAATCTTAAATGGAGCAAAGAAAGCCTCTTCAACAAGTGGTGCTGGCACAACTGGCTAGCCACTTGCAAAAAATTGAACTTAGACCCCCAGTTAACATCATGTATGAAAGTTAAATCCAAATGGATGAAAGACCTCGATATCAGACCCGAAACCATAAGATATACAGAACAACATGTAGGTAAAACACTCCAGGCCATTGAGACTAAAGGCATCTTCAAGGAGGAAACTGCACTCTCCAAGCAAGTGAAAGCAGAGATTAACAGATGGGAATATATTAAACTGAGAAGCTTCTGCACCTCAAAAAAAAAAAAAAAAAAAAAAACAGTGTCCAGGATACAAGAGCCCCCCACTGAGTGGGAGAAACTAGAAACTATTCACCCAATACCCATCAGATAAGGGGCTAATCTCCAAAATATACAAGGCACTGACAGAACTTTACAAGAAAAAAAACATCTACTCCCATCAAAAAATGGGGAGAAGAAATGGACAGACACTTTGACATAGAAGAAATACAAGTGGCCAAAAGACACATGAAAAAATGCTCCACATCACTAATCATCAGGGAGATGCAAATCAAAACAACTATGAGGTACCACCTCACATCCCAGAGATTGGCATACATCACAAAGAATGAGAACAAGCAGTGTTGGCTGGGATGTGGAAAGAAAGGAACACCTATATTCATTGCAGCACTATTTACCATAGCAAGACTTTGGAAACAGCTAAGATACCCTTCAACAGATGAGTGGCTAAAGAAACAGTGGTACATATACACAATGGAATATTATGCAGCTGTCAGGAGAGATGAAGTCATGAAATGTATATGGAATCTATTATGCTGAGTGAAATAAGTCAGAGAGAAAGACACATCACTCATCTATGGATTTTAAGAAAAATGAAAGACATTTTTGCAATAATAATTTTCAGACACAAAAGGAAAAAGAGCTGGAAGTTACAGCTCACCTCATGAACCTCACCACAAACAGGGATGAGTTTAGTTAGAGAAATAACTACGTTTTGAACTATCCTAGTAATGAGAATGTACGAGGGAAATAGAAAGCCTATCTAGAGTACAGGCAGGGGTAGGGTGGGGAGGAGGGAGATTTAGGACATTGGTGATGGAAATGTTGCACTGGTGATGGGTGGTGTTCTTTACATGACTGAAACCCAAATACAATCATGTATGTAATAAAGTTGGTTAAATAAAAAAATAAATAAATAAAGACTTATTAATGTGGCTGCCAACTTTTTATTTTACTTCTATTCATTGTAGTGATTTGTCTCTTTGTATCTCTCTCTCTCTCTTTTTCATTTTTGGTGTTTGGGCCACCCAGGTGATTGATGCTTGGGAGTTACTCACGGCTATGCGCTCAGAAATCGGATGCCCTAGATCAAACTGTCCTGCGTCTGTCCTGGGTCAGCTATGTACAAGGCAAATGCCCTACTACAATGCTATCACTCTGGCCCCTGTCTGTCTGTCTCTTTTTAATTACTAAAGAGATAACAGAAATAACAAGGATTTTGTAGCCAAATGACTGTTTAGTATCCTTCCTTCTTTTTTCTTTCCTTCCTTCCTGCCTCTTTCTTCCTTCCTTTCTTCCTTTCTTTCTTCCTTCCTTCCTTCCTTTTTCTTTCTTTCTTTCTTCCTTTCTCTTCCTTCCTTCCTTCCTTCCTTCCTTCCTTCCTTCCTTCCTTCCTTCCTTCCTTCCTTCCTTCCTTCCTTCCTTCCTTCCTTCCTTCCTTCCTTCCTTCCTTCCTTTCTTCTTTCTTTCTTTCTTTCTTTCTTTCTTTCTTCTTTCTTTCTTTCTTTTCTTTCTTTCTTTCTTTCTTTCTTTCTTTCTTTCTCTCTTTCTTTTCTTTCTTTTTTCTTTCTTCTTTCTTTCTTCTTTTTATTTCTTCTCTCTTTCCCCCTCCTTTCTTTCCTTCTATTTATTTTTTCTTTTCTTTATCTCTTCTATCTCTTCTCGTCTCCTTGTCTCCCCCTCCTCTCATCGATTCCTGCCTACTCTCCTTTATTTTCATCCCACCTCTCCCTCACCCTCCTATTCTCCTTTAACCAAAGCAATAGTAATTGCCTTCTATACTGAATATAAGAATATACCTGTATATCAATGTAAGATATATTGATATACACTTAATACATAGATATATAATGTGCAGCATATATACACTCTATATCTGTATATAAGTATAGAGCATTGATTTTCACGTTTATTGGTTGCTTAGTCATGTGACTATGACTAATTTCAGTTACATGAAGTATTTATTGTCTACTAAAACATTTGTAGAACATTTCTAATAAAAAATATAATCTAGAAATTCCTATAAGTAGCCAAATCAAAGTCTGTTTGCCTTACTTCTTAATTTACTCCCAACTATCTCTTTTTTGAATTTTAAGCCCCTTCCATTACTTTACCATGTTTATGTTTCACTAAAATCTTGCAATCACAAAACATGACTCCTCTGGGCATCTTAGCCAATATATGCAGGAATGAATCCATCATTGTAGATATATTTACCCTGAAGTGATTCCATTATCCCATCAAGTTTTTCCTCCTCTAATTTTTGTTTTGGGGAAGAGCTTATTTTACGTATTCCGACAATAAATTTCTATAAATTTTATGTGTTCCCTCACCTTGCTAGCCCCACTAACCTCACTTCTGCCCAGTTCCAAAATCTGTTCTTGTTTTTTTCCCCTCCTACTAACTCTTTCGATGTTTCTTCTAATTCAGTTCCCAGGTTTCAGTTTCTAGTTAACTCACAGTAATGATCGCATCAACAAAAGTGAATAATAAATTATAAAGTGAAGCAAAACTCTTTTATTGTTTCTCATGACCAAATTTGACTGGAAGAAAATTCCAAGGATGAAATAAGGAACAAAAAACAATCATGTACAAGATTTATAGAAGTAAAATTTGGAAGTAGCATTGAAGAGAGATGGTAAACACAGATGCAAGATATCATCAGTATATAGATCAATCATGGTTATTGGATTACAGAAGAATAAACCCAGAGGCTTATTTTATCTTCAAATATATTTAACTTATTGAGGAAAAATTTGTAGGCATCTTCACTTTTGAAAGTATATATTATCAGGTAGTTTTATATGTAACTAAAATTAATGTGTGAATGTGTCATATATATATGTGTGTGTGTGTATATACCATGTTGTTTAGAGAAGTGATGCTAATATATATAGAGAAGAAAAGGACTAAGTTGGAAATATGTTAAAATATCTTACTTGTTTTTAACATATAGATTGAAATTGGCATCAATGAAAAAGAAAAAATAAACATACTCTGCTGATTTTTAGTGTTTCGTTTTTATTAGCTATATGATATATTATGTAACTCACAGCATGTATGTTGAGGAACAGGGAAAAACTGTTGATGAAGAAATATCTATTTTTAAATTACAAATATTGATATCTAATACAGAAATAATTTTGTAAATTCTTTGCACAAGTTCAGGAAGAGTTCAGCTCAATTTGATTTGATTGGTTCTCTCAATAAGTAAGAAGCTGTTCCTAAGGCTTCTTAAACACTGGAAATTCCAAGTCTTTTGAGCCAGAGTTTGTTTACTGGTTTTATTATTCTCATTTCTTTTCTTCTATACTGGATGATTGTAGGTAAAATGTATGTGTATAATATATTTTTATTAAAATACATTATATTTTTTTCCATAAAGTCTTTGCCACCATTTAATTGACCATGTTTGTAGCAAGTCATTGTGATAACAATGGACATTCACCTTGCATTTCAGCTTTCCTAGAGACTGCCTCTGAGTTCTCTTGCAGACTTTAGACATTATAACTATTTTAGTGTTTTTGATCACCTTTTTATTCAGCACTCAACACAGAATGAATTCCTTGTGTGTTTATGGCATAGTATAAATAAGGTGTCATTACAATCAGGAGGCTATTGTATTACAATAGGCATGCTATATTCATTTATGTTGAGGTATTGCACTCATATCACCAGGAAAACTTTCTCTTTATTGATAGTCATTTTGTTGAATTGAAAGCATTTCTGTGTTGTATTTTTAAATTAGCCATATTCTTCATGTTTGTTTTCTTTAAAAACTTGATTCATAAGAATGCTGCCTGGCAGGTACTTGCTTGCTAACTGTGCTGATCCCGTTGGAAGTAATGCTAGTTTATATTACAAAATTTGTTTACATGATATAAAAATATATTAATAAATATGGTGTTCACAATTTTGATTTGTGTGCTTAAGTATTTAATTTGAAATGTAAAAAATATTATAATTATCATAAAATGATGATTATCCAGATATTTGAGCATCTCAAATATTGCTGCATTGTTCCAGAATCTCCCCCTAAGATTTCAGAAATTCCTCTCAGTTTCATCACGAAATAAATAATATCTGAAAAAGATATTGAGTTGAACTCCTTAGCAATGTCTCATATTATATAAACAGAAATGACAACCATAAACTTATTGACAAATAAATTTTTACTTTTAGATACAACCTTCCAAAATTTTTTGACCATTCAAACTTTCATAGGAAATACTGGAGTATTTTAAATCTTCAAGAAACAAATTCTAATTGGCATTTAATTTGGGTTGATAATTATAATAATTAGTGAAAGTAATCTTTATGGCTTCAGAAATGTCCTCTGGGTGAGTATTGCCCAAGAAATAGAGAGTAAAGAAATAATTTATTTAGTAGGTATAATAAACCTACAGGGAAATAGGAAACTACATTTGAATATAGAGTGAGAATATTATACCCAGGACTCTAGGTATTAAGATGTGTACTTCAGAAATCCCCGTCTAGTGAGTTTAAAATGTTGGGGTGTATGTGACTCACAGTGTTGTCTGAGGACTACTTCTTAAATATTAATTCTTGTTAATATCCTATTTACACTCAAAACTAGAAGGACCTTCAAGGATAAGAAACAAAAACATGAAATCTTCAGACCCAGAAACACTGATACTGATATGTGGAAGTACTAGTAATATGTCAAGGACTATGGACTTGGATGCTGATTGCAGCTACTATATTTATTATACCGAATTAGGGTTCTTGTTTGTAGATCTTAACTTGCTTTTTATTCTATTGACTGTGTTTTGGGGCCACATTCAGTAGTGCTCAGGACTTACTCCTGGCTCTTGCTAAAAAAAGTCTCTAGTGTTGGGCCAGAGTGATGGTACAGCAGTAGGTTGTTTGCCTTGCATGCGCTGACCCAGGACAGAGCTCAGTTTGATCCCTGGAGTCCCATATGGGCCCCAAGCCAGGAGCTATTTCTTAGCACATAGCCTGGAGTAACCCCTAAGCATAACCAGGTGTGGCCCAAAAGGCAATATTATGCAGCTGGCAGGAGAGATGAAGTCATGAAATTTTCCTATACATGGATGTACACGGAATCTATTATGCTGAGTGAAATAAGTCTGAGAGAGAGAGAAAAACGCAGAATGGTCTCACTCATCTATGGGTTTTAAGAAAAGTGAAAGACATTCTTGCAATAATAATTTTCAGACACAAAAAAGATCTGGAAATTCCAGCTCACCTCAGGAAGCTCACCACAAAGAGTGATGAGTTTAGTTAGAGAAATAACTACATTTTGAACTGTCCTAATAATGAGAATGTATGAGGGAAATGGAGAGCCTGTTTAGAGTACAGGCGGAGGTCGGGTGGGGAGGAGGGAGACTTGGGACATTGGTGATGGGAATGTTGCACTGGTGATGGGTGGTGTTCTTTACATGACTGAAACCCAAACACAATCATGTATGTAATCAAGGTGCTTAAATAAAAAAAAAAAAGGCAACCAACAAACCAAGAAACAAAAATCTCTAATGGTAAAATTAAGGGGCCCTAGTGGGTTACCAGGGATAAACCCGAATGAGCTCCACTCTACTACCTCTGTAGAACTGAATTACTATTTTAATACTCATTTATGATCTATTTTGATATTACAATTAAATAAATATTTATTTTAGCCATGTACTGAAAACTAAGAAAGGGTTCTATTTCCAAAATTAAAGAACCCTGTAAATTTCAAGTCTTTGGGGATTTAGCATGATTTCCTATTTCAAGAATGCTTCCTCTATTCATGTAAGGTACAATTTCTTTCCATCATGCACTCTCATTGAGTTCAGTCAGTCACCTTTTACCGTTTTTTCCCCCAAGTATTTAAGGGACAATAGTGTTGATTTTTTTTTTTTTACATACTACAGATGTTGGAATGCAAAATGGCTAACTGTATAGTACTAAGTAGTTGTTCTAGTTTGAATGATGATAATGTATTTTGAAAGAACAAAATAAATGTCCTAAATAATATACCTAAAGTATTATAATTACTTCACAAAATAATTCAAAATATTGAGAGAAGAAAATAAAAATCACTCCAAATTTTACTACCTAGCAATGATTGCTATCATTTGTCATATTTACTTGCATTTATTTTTTTCTCTCTACCTATTTTTATATCATTAAAGTGTGCAGTACTTATTTAATTCTATAACAAAATACATTTCCCTAAGCTAGTGGTTCTCAAACTTTTTAATGTGCTTCAGAATAGCCTACAGGCCTTAATAACAAACAGATTAATGGACTTCATTATCTCTGGACCTTCTCATGTTAGAGTCTGGGGTAGAATCTAAAAGTTTGCATGCTTCAGAATATCTAGGTTCCCACCAGAAGTTAAAGTTAGTTTGTCTAAAGACTGTATATTTTAGAAATCTGAGGTTTTTCAGCTTTTTACACATTAGAATGAAGATAATATTCTTTATATCAATCAGAGATACTTTTATCTTGATTACTATGTTTCTTTATATCCCACATCTGAGGGAAATCATTTCATATCCTTCCCTCTCCTTCTGACTAAATTTACATTGTGTCATATTCTACAGATCTATACAAGTAGCAGCAAATTTCAGGCTTTTATTATAAAAATGTGGTATAGTGTATATATGCTATAGTTTCATTATCCAGCCATTTGTTCTTGAAGTCTTGTATTATTTCTAGATTTGGGCTATTGTAAATTGTTCTTCACTGAACATAGCATAGCAAAAGTATTTCTGAACAGTCTTTTGGGGGTAGATGCCAAGAAATAGAACTACGGAAATATGTAGAAGTTCAATTCTTAATTTTATTTTTTGAAATATTCATGTTGTTTTCCAAATAGCTGACCTAAGCAACAGTGAATGAGGGTTCAATTTTATCTGTTCAGTGGCAGATTATAAATATAATCCCCTATACATTTTAACAGTGTTGATTCACATATTTACAAAATTTCAGATATAGTGATAAAATTCGATCTGTATAATGCTTTGGGTAAGATTGTAATTTGAAAGTATTGATCCTTCTTCCAATCCACACATGAGAAATGTGTTTCAACTTCCTCACATCCCCTTTTATTACTTTTAGCAGTGATTTATAGTTTTTTTTGATATTTCATCTATTTTGTAAAGCTGATTCTTAGGTGCTTCATTTGCTGAGACACAACAGTGAATGGTATTTAAAATTTTTTAATTATTTAAATTTATTTTTTGATTAATTTAATTTAAATTTAAAAAAATTGGGGAGGCACACCCAGTGATGCTCAGGGGTTACTTCTGGCTATGCACTCAGAAATTGCTCCTGGCTTGGGGAACATATAGAACACGGAGGGGAATAAATCAAGGTTGGTCCTGTGTCAGCCATGTGCAAGGCAAGAGCCCTACTGCTGCGCCATTGCTCTGGCCCAGAAATTAAATTTTTTTTAAAAAAAATTGAAAAATTAGCTCTGTAACCTAACCATTGAGATATCTCATACCAGCGAGTATGCCACATATCAAAAATACTGGAATATTTTGTGTTGGAGGGGATGTGGAGGAAAAGGAACTGTCATTCACTTCTGGTGGGAATGTTGTCTGGTTTTACCCTTATGTAAAATAATATGAACGGTATTCAGTAAATTCAGAATCAAGTGGCCGTATGACCCAGCAATCCCACTTTTGTATATCTATCCCCAGGATGGAAAAACATTCATCCAAAGAGACATATGCCCATTACTATTTATTGTAGCACTCAGCACAATATCTTGTGTCCAACAGCAGAAGAGTGGATCATGAAGATGTGGTACATATATACAACAGAATGCTACATAGCTGTAAGAAATGATGCAACCATACAGTTCATTGCAACATGGATAGAACCTGAAGGAACATATTATATTAAATGAAGACATATTTATATATACATGCATTTATATATACATATAGTCATATGTAGTCAACACTACAATGCACTAATTAAATAAAAGCCCTGGAAACAGTTTTTTTTTTTTTTTTTTGTGGTTTTTGGGTCACACCCGGCAGTGCTCAGGGGTTTTTCCTGGCTCTGTGCTCAGAAACTGCTCCTGGCAGGCACGGGGGACCATATGGGACGCCGGGATTTGAACCGATGACCTTCTGCATGAAAGGTAAACGCCTTACCTCCATGCCATCTCTCCGGCCCTGGAAACAGTTTTTTAGATATATTTTTAACCATAGATTTGGAACTAAATATTAATATATATTGAAGCATTTTTATGCGATTCAATATATATTAATATTTAGCTCCAAAATATGAAAAAATGTTCCACATCACTAATCATCAGGGAGATGCAAATCAAAACAACTATGAGGTACCACCTCACACCCCAAAAATTGGCACACATCACAAAGAATGAGAACAGTGTTGACGGGGATGTGGAGAGAAAGGAACTCTTATCCACTGCTGGTGGGAATGCCGTCTAGTTCAACCTTTATGGAAAGCGACATGCAGATTCCTCCAAAAACTGGAAATGGAGCTCCCATACGATCCAGCTATACCACTCCTAGGAATATACCCTAGGAAAACAAAAATACAATACTAAAACCCCTTCCTTATTCATCGCAGCACTATTTACCATAGCAAGACTCTGGAAACAACCAATATGCCCTTCAACAGACGAATGGCTAAAGAAACTGTGGTACATATATACAATGGAATATTATGCAGCTGTCAGGAGAGATGAAGTCATGAATCTATTATGCTGAGTGAAATAAGTCAGAGAGAGAGGGAGAGAAAAATGCAGAATAGTCTCACTCATCTATGGGTTTTAAGAAAAATTAAAGACATTCTTGCAATAATAATTTTCAGACACAAAAGAAAAAAGAGCTGGAAGTTCCAGCTCACCTCAGGAAGCTCACCACAAAGAGTGATGAGTTTAGTTAGAGAAATAACTACATTTTGAACTGTCCTAATAATGAGAATGTATGAGGGAAATGGAAAACCTGTCTAGAGTACAGGCGATGTTGGGTGGGGAGGAGGGAGATTTGGGACATTGGTGATGGGAATGTTGCACTGGTGATGGGTGATGTTCTTTACATGACTGAAACCCAAACACAATTATGTATGTAATCAAGGTGTTTAAATAAAATAATAAAAATTTATTTATTTATTCATTTTTGTTTAAGGGCCACACTTGACAGCGCTCAGGGGTTACTCCTGGCTCTGCACTCAGAAATCGCTCCTAGCAGGCTTGGGGAACCATATGGGATGCTGGGGATTGAACTCATATAGTCCAGGGTCAGATGCGTACAAGGCAAATAACGCTGTGATATCGCTCTAGCCCCCTACATATACTTTTTATATATTCATGGGGATTAAATTGTGGTGATAAAATACTACTAAATTACACTTTTTTTTTGTTTTGTTTTTGGGTCACACCTGGCAGCCCTCAGAGGTTACTCCTGGCTCTATGCTCAGAAATCGCTCCTTGCAAGCTCAGAGGACCATATGAGATGCAGGAATTTGAACCACTACCCTTCTGCCTGCAAGACAAACACCTTACCTCCATGCTATCCCTCCAGCCTCTAAATTACACATTTTTTGTATACAATCAATACTTCTTACAACTATGTTAAATAATCACATCTCCTGAATTAATAAAATGATATATTTTCAAATATCATTCTAAGAACTTCTAGATACTATTTGGGCAAAGAGTATATATTACATATGATATAAAGCAGAACACTTAGAAACTGACAGAGTGGTTTTTTAGAGATTGTTTATTTTATTATTATTGTATTGTTGCAAACTGGAGACTATAGTCAGGGTCTCATGTACCACTGAACTGCATATTTGTTCTATTTATTATTTATGAACTTTTAATTATTCTTTAACTAGGACATGTATCCATGTTTGGGCAAGATTACATCTGATGATTTTTATTTTCCATATTATTTACCTAAACGTGTAGAAGATAAAACAGGATAAAAGCATAAAAACTACAATATGTTTTCTATTTGTTTTTCTTTTCAATTTTTTCCTGCTAATCTGAACACGTGCTTTAAATGCTTTACAGTCAGAATTTAATTTATTAATAAGAATATAAATTAAACAAAATGAAGTAGCAGAGAAGAAAATTACAAGTTTAGATGACTAATGACAAATACATATATGTATGCATATATGTGTTCATATATAAACACACACATACCACTATTCATCTGAAAGCATCACTGAACACTTTACAGACTATTTTTGGACTTAAATATCAGTGAGATTGAATGTGTTGATTTTTACAAATAAAACAAAATAATATTTCTATATGAGAAGCCAATGGAATTCTGCATCTAAGGCATTTTCTTTCTGTAAATAACAAACTGGATATATTTGTACATGTTCTCTCTAATTTATTAAGTTATAAATTGCATATAACTTTAAACAAGTTTAGGAAATAAGCTTTAAAAACTGGGTGTTTATATCTATATGTAATTATTGTAATTTTGCTGTTAGTTTATTTTAAAGAATAACTAATAAAAATTTATAATTGTTTTTCCTGCTTGCTATCTAAGTGTAATTATACCTATAATGTTGATAATTAGAAAATCAAATTTTTAATTTTAATAATGATCATTCCGAAACAAATGTAAGCTCAATTAAAAATTTGATACATTAACTAAAATAATATTTCATTTGAACTATTGAAATAAATATGCTAATTGGGTTTAATAATTTGTTAGAAATATCTAATTATTGTAGAATTTCTTCATAGAGGGGAATAGTGAGAGTGCCCTTTTCTTTTCTGAATAGGTGATTAATCAATAACTAAAGTTCATAAATATGAATATTCTCCATTCCTCTTTTGTATAAAAACTATTTGTTACTAAATTATCTTTTTAATGTTATATTAACTAACCACTAAATTACTCTCCCATCATGTATGAACTTTTTATGAATAAAAATAACCCCATGTATTTCACATCACTTCAGAATAATATATAAAATAAAAACTTTCACTAAAAATATATATCTAACAATAATAAATGTGGATAATTATGCTGAGTTGCTTAATACCCCAATATTCTTATTACCATTTAAAAGTATAAATTATATAAATTTAAACTTTACTTGCTCAGTCATTTAAGAACCACCCCATGAAGTAACAGCCAGGTGTCTATAAAAGCATAACTTATTTTAAATGTATAAGAACCTAATTAATTAGATGCCTTGCCCAAGGTACAGAAATATTAGAACAGATGATAAAGTTAACATAATTGAGGAAAGGGGCCGGAGAGATAGCATGGAGGTAAGGCGTTTGCCTTTCATGCAGAAGGTCATCGGTTCAAATCCCGGCGTCCCATATGGTCCACCGTGCCTGCCAGGAGCAATTTCTGAGCATGAAGCCAGGAGTAACCCCTGAGCACTGCCGGGTGTGACCCAAAAACCACAAAAAAAAAAAAAAAAAAAACAAACATAATTGAGGAAAGGGATACCTTTTCCCATTTTCTTGTATCTTTTTTTTTTTTTTTTTGCTTTTTGTATTTTTGACAATATGAGATGTGGACACAAACATTAGAATAAATAAAATGTGAATTTTTATTTCAATCAAATATTTTATTGTTTATATGACTTCCCTTGATAAATCAAGGATATTTTTATTGATTAGTTGGTTGTTGGCTTTGGGGTCACTCTGCACTTTGCTTAAGGTTTATTCTTGGCTCTGCTTTCAATAATTACTCAGGAGATTATATGGGATGCTGGGGATCTAATCTGGGTTGGCTGCTTGCATGGAAAGCACCCTTCTCACTGTACTATCTCTCCAGCTCCCAAATAGGGATATTTAAAGAAATCCCCCACACATACACAGTTCATCACAGTTTAAAGAATTTCTTATAACTTAGAATTTATATTTTAACAATATGATAAAACAAATACATCATAGTATATTAAATATCTATTAGGTATTAACACAATACAAAATAATAAAGAGCAGAGGGATTATTACAGTTTTCTTTTATATTTATTATTAATATATCTGGTGTACATTTTAGTCTTTCAATCAAATTGAAATTAGTTTTTGAATGGAATGAATAATGATCCAAGAGCATAAAATGAAAATCTCTTAAAAAATGGCACTGGTGGAGCGGGAGCAATGGCACAAATAGTAGGGCATTTATTTGCCTTGCACGTGGCAACGCTAGGAAGACCTTATTTTGATCCTCCTGTGTCCCATATAGTTCCCCAAGCCAGGAGCAATTTCTGAGCGCATAGCCAGGAGTAACCCCTGAGCATCACCAGATGTGACCCCCCAAAACAAAACAAAACAAAACAAAAAAGGCATAGGTAATAACTACATACAAAATAATTAATTGGAACATTATATCACATAATTTCATTAGAGTTAACTCAAATTGATTAAACTTTCAGTTAACTTAAACAATAAACTACATAAAATATTAACAATTCACTCCACAATTTTGACTTTAGTGTATCTCTGGAACTTAAATGTGAAAAATAACATAAACAAATGTATAAAATAAATGAGATAACATCAAACAAATCTGCATGATAAGATAAACTATAATTTAATAAAAACATCTTGTTTGTGAGAACATTAATATACTTATATTTGATAAGTGCTAATATTCGCATTGTATAAAGAGTTCACAAAGTAAAATAAGTAAACAACCAACTCCATAAAAACACAGGAAGAATTCAATATATATTTCATCAATGAGGATGTATAGGTGACTAATAGACACATGAAAATGCTTATTATAATTTACTAGGGAAATATCAATCAAAATAATAGTAAGCTATCACTTAATATCTGTAAGAATAGCTTAACTAAAAAGGCTAGAGGTAATAAATGTTTTTGTATATATAAAAAAATAAAAGAATTCTTTATTAACTGTTGGTGGAAATGTGAAATGGCCCAGTATCTATGGAAGAAAGCATAGAGATTTATAAAATATTAATAGTATTTCATATGGTCAAGAAATTCTATCCCTACAAATCTATCTGAAAAATCCAAGGAGAAACACTAACTTGAATTGATGCCTGCCTGTCATACAAAACATGACATATTCTTTTTCTTACATTAGTGTAACTGGATGGTCATACTAAGCAAAATTAGAAAGGAACAGACAAAAATGTTATATCAACTCACTCATCCTGGACACAATAAAATTAAGCAAGGAAACAGATAAACAAATTTGGCCAAAAAATAAAATATTAAGTGATACTTTGGTGCTTGTTATATAAATAAAATATTTTTAGAAGTATGAAATTGTTTTTCTAAAATAATTATAATTTATAAAGCAACATTACCAGAATTGAAGAAATAACCATATAATATTATAGGTAACTATATAATAAGCACCAATGTTATGAATAAAGGGAAAAAACATTGAAGGCTTTTCACTAAGTGGTGTAACTAAGCACTGACATTATGTTAAAGAGCTAAAATCAAATTGAAGCAATGAAAAAAAAAAGAACAAAAAGAGAGGCCAACAATTTGAAACGGGACAAATTATTCAGAGTGTGTAACCTTATTGATATTGAAATATTCCATGACTAATAAAGATTTTACCTTCTTTCCATCAAAGGATGGTTTGTTCAGATCAATAAACCCACACATTTACGGAATGATTTGCACAGCAAACATGATAGACAGTTTCTTATACAGCATCTATTGTGGCGATTGCCACTGGTCCATTAAGAACCTCGGGGTGTCCACATCAGTCATTTCTAAAGTGTTTCTTTTAAAAAGGAGTCACAAGCTAATGCCTCCCGAGATGGAGTGTGATTGACCTTGTCTGGTGCTGAGGCACAAGCTCAGAGGGAAAGATGTTGCTTTTAGGTAACTGCAGGTGAAGTTTATGTTATGAGCAGAAAAACTATTTAGAAAAGAGGCCATTTTCTCTGCATTCAGATATTTTTTATGACCTTGTTTTTTAAATAAGGTGGCTAGTCTATTGCCTTTTCCCCTAAGCACTGAGAACTTTCTGGATTTCAGCAATGATAATGTTCTGTGTTTCCAAAACAAGATTTCAGAGTATTTTAGTAAGACCATGAGTGCCCTCGCTGTATGAAAATAAAGAGCAGATTAGTCACAAATTCAAGGGATGGTTCTAGTCACTGGTTCACATTGGCTCATTCAGTTTTATTATTTTCTGTGCCATACATATGGCAGCATAATAGTATCCTGGTCTCTTCTTTCATTATCTTTTCCTCGAGACAATGTGGTCTCCATTTAAAAAATGTTTATGAAGTAGAATGAGTCTCTGGGGATGCATGTTCTTTGTTTATTTATGGAGCCAGGAGATTGTGTTTCCTCTCTATTTGTTATTGTTAAATGCTCGAAAGGACAGAAGAGCTTCATAACGGTGGTGTTTTCTTTCATGAACACACGATACCAGGCAAAGCAGGCATTAGGCATTCCAATACTGGCATCTCATCTCTCTCCACTTACAGATTGCGAATCAGATTTTCTTCCTTATGTTAGAACTTTGAAGTATTACACTGTGAAATCTGACTTTCCTTTAGGTTCTCAGATGAGTGTTAAGTATTGGTTTCACAAGCCATTTCTGTAAAGGGAGCATGAACAGACTGCAGATGCTCCATCTAACTCACTGTGCCAAATAAATTGATAATACTTTACAACCAGACTTTCTTTTCAGGATTGTGGTATGTGTGTATGTACATATACAAAAATATATATCTTTATTTTATTAAAAATATTTTGTTGCAAATATATGACCTAAACATTGTGAAGTGGAAATAATCATATACTCATTTTTGGCCAGATATTTTAGATTTGTGAAAATGGTATAATTATCAAATTAAGCCCTATGCTTTCTCCAATGTAATTAGTTATATATCTAAATTAAAACTAAATTGTACATTTGTTGTTTCTTAAATTTAACTTTTAACAAAGAGGTTATTGCTACCCTGTATCTATATACATATATATTATTTATATATAATAAAGCTTGTTTAAAAATAAACACAGTACTGGAAAAACATTCTTCACAATTGACATACAGCCTCTGAGAAAATGAAAACAAATAAGCATCATTAATTACTGGGGGAAAATATTTAATCTGTAATTTAATTTTAGTTTGATCTTCTGTGATTCTAATAATCACACCATAAGGTTCCATGCATTTAACCCATTCAATTTTGTCATTTAATATTTGTAGAAATGTTAAAAGATAATAGAATGAAGGGCAAACCTTCAGAAGCAACATCTGAATTTCCAGTCAGTTGAAAAGAGGAACCAGGCAAATGGAGACCAGAGGAGGTAGGTGACTGCCTGTTCTGTTAGGTCTCATCCTTTCTCGGAGAAAATCATCTCATCTTCTGAATTTTTATCTCCTTGGGGTTTTGGAACTCTCACATTGTATCTATCTCTTCCACTTCTTCTGTAACATTCCCTTGAAATGCAAAAGGAAAAGCTCCTCATTGTGAAATTCAAAATTAATCCTCTACATAAAATGCAACAGATCCCACCATATTCTACAAATTTTGTTACATCTCTGTTAGATTTTTTTCTCCTTTAACTCATCTCCCTCAACTGAAAATGTGTGTTTGTCTTTCGTATCTTCCTAAAATTTCAATCAATTTTCCGTCGCCCCATGTGGTGTTCTAGTTGCTACCATTATACTCTTTGGCCCTTCACAATCAAGTTACTTGAAGCATAATCTGTAGCCCAAGTTTTGATTGCTCACCTATCATACAACTTACCCTCCTAACTTAACTTTTATCTTTCCCACTCCACTGAACGTGTTCTCAACAAGGTTATTCATGATCTAATAAATGCTAGTCCAATAGGTATTTTTCTGTCATTATTTCATGACCTCTATCAGATTTCACTAATATTGTTGAATCTTTTTTCTTTAAGATTCGATTTCCTTTCCCTTTGTACTTTCTTCTGATTCTATATTTTTTATTTTTTCCTGTATCTCTTCCTAAAATATATTTGAGTTCCCTGTGAGTCTGTCCTTTACCCTCTCTCCTCAATCTCTGCTTTCTCTCTGGGAAATCTTATAACTTTAACATCTATATCTCCTATATCAAATCTATTTCTAAAGTCAGCCCAGATAATGACAGACCAGAAAACAATGCCTTCATTTAAACATCCCTTGAGTATTTTTATTTCAATGTAAAAAGGCTCTTGCCTTTTTATCTCCTTATTTTATTTCTTGGGATGATATTACTTGCAGGTTTCCAAAACAAGTAATTCATGCTTCTTTGTTTTTTCTATATGCCATTTTGTCTGCAAGGAACATTTCCCTGTCCTTTGCTTTGCTTTTAGATCACTCAATTTTGTCATTAAAATATTTTCTCAAATGTATTTTTCTTTCAGAACTCTTTTGAATCTCAAGTATAGGTTAAGTCTCTGTTGTAATCTTTTCTTGACTCTTTTTACTTATCTATAATCTTCCTCTAGAGAGTTCCTGGAGGTTTTGAGTGATGTGCTGTTGTATTTTTTTTATTATTTATATTGACAAATACTAGGATATAGTATCATACACAATTTCCAAAATGCCTTAATAAAAATAGTACTGGGAACAAATCTAAACCTTTTTATCTCTCCATAGTCACTAAATTCTAGTGATACAATTTCAAAAATTACTAGTAAATCACTTCCTTTACCTTCTTTTGAAGTGATTTCTACCCTGATTATTGTAAATCCTAATTTTTCTTTCTAGTTACAAATACCCCAAATTAACTGAATTTCTTAGTTTATTATATTTTTAAAATATTGATCTTATCCTGTTATTCAGTTATTCAAAAATTTTCTGTGATTCCCTATATTTCTATGGTATGCCTACCATACATGGGAGACCAGAAAATACAATACAGGAAGAAAAACATGTTTTCTTTCTTGCCACATTTTTATGATATTTCAATTTCCACATTATCTGTAAGGATTATCATAGTTGTAGGATTAAGGCTGAGAGGTCATGTACCCTGCCTCATTATTTGATAAAGCTCATATTTCATCTTACAATGGTTAGTCGATATGTTAACTTGAAATACTTGCCTCAGGTTTCACTTTTTAGGGGGAGTAGCTTCTTAATTTCTTGAGAACAGGTGAGATACCCTTCTTCATGTTTTCAGGAAACATAATTAACAATTATTTAGTTAATGTGAACTACAACTTTGAAGGATTTTGAGATTGAGATATCTATTTTATCCTAACATATTATTTATGAACTGTGTATGTATGTGTGAATTTGAATGCTGAGTTCTAATATTACATTATAGTAATTAAATCTTTCCAAAAATACATTTCATAGATATTTTTATTATTGTAAAAATTAATGTTAAAATCATCTCCCTTTTTTCTGATATATTATTCATTAGTATAGGCTGGACAATTTTTAAAGAATCTTAACTATCAAAATTGAAGAAAGTCTTGTCTCTCTTCCTGGTGTATGACACTGCATTTTCTTTGTAAGTTTGCTCTTTCCTCATCACTTTGTAATTCTGTATTTACTTTTAATTGAATTTTTGTTTATTTTTGAAAAAGAACACTGCAATATAAGATAGTGTTTTGTTAATTTTCAGATACTTTTCCTGAGCAGTCATAATAGGAAGCAACTTTAACCACATACTTGGATTCTGATATAATATTATTTCCTTTAGTAAAAAATATGTTCATATATGCAGTGTATCACTCAATACATCTGTTTAGTTTCTTAATAATCACTGTAATAACTATATGCTGATAACTTAAAAATAGGACAGAGATTTTTTATTTTTACCTTGAGGATTTAAAGTTTACATTCTAGAGTAGGAAACTTTTACACAATGTATGCAAAAAGGTCAGTAATAGTCCAAAAATTTTCATAAAGATGAGCCTGATCTATACTAAGCAGTAGAGAGAAATAAGAATGAAATATGACATTGGGATCTGTCATAATGAGTTTGAAATGTTCATTTGACATTCCGGTGGAGCTGTGACACAGAGAAATAATGTTATAAGCATAGAACTGAGAAAATATATTATTCCGATACAAAAAATTGAGAATCATTAGTTGACATAGGTAAGAACAGATAGAAGAGGTTAATGGCAGCAGCATTCAAGAAAGTTTATTAGAGATAAAAAATTAATCAGCAAAAGAAAAGCAATAATTATGATCTCAAAGACCTAAAGATGTTGGCCCCATTTCAAAAGTCAAAGAAGAATGTTAACAACAGAGTGGCCACCAGTGCATTTTCAGACATAAATAACAAGGCATCTAGGAGAATACATAGTTTCTACACAGAGGAAGTCAATGGTGCCCACTTTGTGAATAAGACTGTGAAGGTTGATTCCAGATTGCAGCACCAATGAGGACAAGTGATGGAATAAGAGTACTTGTTAAGGAATATAGCTATAAATATAAGAAAAACAACAAGAAAAATCAGGAGAAATGTGGCTAAGACTAGATATTTCAGATTTGAAACATACTTCATATTGACATAGTATGTTAAGTATAATTATACTTAAAATTTGAAAGACATGGACACTAATAAATGTTGAAGATTTAATATAGTGGAAGAGACAAATATGAGAGAAGCAAGGGCTGATGTTAGACCAAGGTACCAGAGGGATGAAGAGTTATTACCACACTCCCTTCTTCTCACATGGAGTTAAACAGGGTTAAAATTTAAATGAATACACTCATGATCACTAGAAAGAAAGCAAGTTCATGAACACTACCCAGAAGCCTTTTTCAAATCTCCCTAGCCCTTTCAATTGGCTATTGTGTGACGACCTCAACAAATGTAATGGATTCATTGTTTTAGTTCACATCAATACTAAGGCAAAATATTCCCCAGAGTGCCACTAAGCATTTTCAGGTTCTCATTTCTTTATCTAGGACAAATTTTTGGTTCTTTCTGGTACTACAGAGATCACTTATCTGCTACACTGAGGATGTTCAACCTCCCTCACTTCACTGATCATCCAAAATGAGCCTCAGCTGCATCTTGAGTAGTCAGGAGTCTCTTTGCAATTCCTAAATCAGACTGAAAATCAGGTCATCTTCGCAGTATTTATTAAATGCTCAGGCCACTCTGATCTTTCATTCTCACCAGTAGTCTGTAATTTATTCCTAAACAAATGCTATACAAAGTATGAGTTATAAATAAACGTACTCTCTCCTATTTAAAATAAAATCCATAACATCACTACTGCATGTTACTTAACAAAGGGCTGATTTAATTTTCACAAGTGTTTAGTACATCAAGATGGTGGTAACTAATGCCTTCTAAATTGAGCAGCATGCTATATTCCTATGGATCAATAATAGTATAATGGAAAGTGAAGATTATATTATTGTGCCCACTGAAGGATAAAAGGCAGGAACCTGCAATTGGAAACCTGTGTGATATAGATGTGCAGTGGTTGGGACTGCTGAGTTCCTATTGTTTCCTAGGTTAACATACTGTATCCCCATTCAAAGGTTTTTCTTTCTTCTTCCTTTTTTTTTTTTTGGCCACACCCGTTTGATGCTCAGGGGTTACTCCTGGCTGAGCGCTCAAAAACTGCCCCTGGCTTGGGGGGACCATATGGGACACCGGGGGATTGAATCATGGTCCTTCCTTGGCTAGCCCTTGCAAGGCAGACACCATACCTCTAGTGCCACCTCACCGGCCCCAGGTTTTCTTTCTTCTTTAAAGTTATTTTTAAATTAATATTCTTTTTTTAAAGGTGTTTTTTTTTTTAATTTTTTATTTTTAATTATGAGAACAAGGATGCAAAGAAAGAGGACAAGGTAAAGTTACAGTGGAAGGACAATCACCCATAACATAATTCTCAGAAGTCCCCTGGCTGATATCTTAACTGAAATTTCAGCCAAAGAACATTAAGATAAATAAGACAGAATCCATGTACAATTACTTTGTCCCTCAAGTCCCCAGACTGTAACACATTATAATATTTCTTAACAGCACACAAGGCAATCTAAAGCCATAAAACTTACGTAACTCCTTAAACATTACAGGCATAGTATTTTTTTACATTTCCATATACAGGCATATTAGCTTAAGTTAACCTCAAATTTTAAGTGGGTTCTTTTTAAGCATTAGAGTCAAAGGAGCACAGTAAAAATGGTGTTAGAGTGACAATTGTTGTTTGCATAGGCCCACCAAAATATGAGGGACATGGAAAGAAATAACCTTGCCCTAAATACAAAGAGACCCGACCCCTGAAGTTTCCTGGCACAAGACCAACTCTATGCTTCAGGCAAGCTAGATCATCCAATCCAAGGCATTGTCTGTAGTGCCAACACACTTTTATATTTCACACAGTCTCTGTTGTTGGCATCATGTTTCTGTATTAAAGATCCTGGAATCTGCATATCCTACATTGAAGTCAGGACGTGGATCGTCCTCTCCTTTCATCTCACAATCAAAGGGCAATGCAAGCAGCCCTGTCCTGTAAGCAGGTCATTGTTATTGTTAAGTCTTCTCAGTGTTAAGGGAAATCTCTTTTGAGCAGGTCAATGTCTGAGCAGTGTAGGGTCTTCCATGGTAGAGGATTGCTTCCAGGTGATGTTATAGACCAGCCTGGATGTTTCATGGATGGCTTCCCTGATTCAGGGGTGAATGGAAAATGCCCTTTCTTCTGAGGTCTGTGCCAGGTCATTATGTCAATGTTCAGGGTGTAAGGTCCCTTTGCACTACAAGATTTGTGTATTCCAATCTCTATTAGATAGGATCTTATTTGTATGTATAGTATTTTTCCATTTTATTGTGCCTATGCAAAAAAGGAGCAATGCCACGTGGTGTTATTGGCGCATATGGGGGCCATTAGAACAATTCTAACGATTCCCATGATATGGTTCAATCATAAGCATTAAACTGGGGGACTCTTTCACCAAAATTCCTTGTTAAACAGCTCAAAAAAAAAAAGAAGATAAAAAGTGGTTAGAATTGTTACTGTATAAGACAAAATTTAGTAAGAATTATAGCTGTCAGAGGAAAAACACAAAATATTCTAAAGAAATACGTGTCCATTTTATGTATCTTGAAACAGTTTGGGGTTGTTACACACAATGCACGGCTTTGGTCTGTGATTAGGATTGTACACTACTGAAGTTAAAAAGAGTAATGTAGGTTAGTGACATTTGGGGGCGGTAGAGAGTTAAGGAGTAAAAAAGAGCTTTGTAGGGGTGTGGGAAAGGGCAGAATAAAAAATGAACATTCTGGATACACAAAACATAACATAAGAATAAAAAATACTCTTAATACATGAAGTATGCGCGGGGGCTCGCCCTGCGCAGTTCTGTAGTTTTTGGATGCATAGGGAGGAATTTCTCACCCCCTCCCCTCAGTGCCCGATTAACCAGGCATGGCCCTGAAGACCCGCCTGGTGTGGGGGGGATCTTGGTCAGCCCAGGGGGCCTATGGCTAGCTGTCCTGCCCAGAGCCCCCAACATACCAGTCAAACACACCCAGCCGTTCCTCTGTAGGGAAAAAAAAAAACAAAACTGAAACCCTACTACAAACATATACTCATGGTGCTTAAATAAAACACCTCCAACAGTGCCCGCATATCTCTCCTCCTTCATCTCCTGCCTGTATTTGAGGCAGGCATTCTATTTCTCTTATTTACTACCATTGTCATGATAGTTGTCAGTGTAGTTATTTCTTTAGCTGAACTCATTATTCTTTGTGGTAATCTTCATACCATGGCCAGGTCTTTACAGCCCTCATCTTTGTTGCCTCTGGGTATTTCTACAATAATGTATTTTATTTTTCTTAACTCCCATATATGAAACTATTCTGGGTTTATTTCTCTCCTTCTGACTTATTTCACTCAGTATAATAGTTTCCATGTCCATACATGTATAAGAAAATTTTATGATTGTATTTTTCTTTACAGCTGTATAATATTCTATTTTCTATATGTACCAGTTTCTTTAGCTACTAATCTTTTGTCAGGTATCTGGGTTATTTTCAGATTCTGTCTATTGTAAACAGCTCTACAATGAATATATGTGTGAAGAAGGAATTTTTGTATTGTGTTTTTGTGTTCCTCGGATATATACCTAGGAGTATATATATATATATACCTAGCTGGAACATATGGTAGCTCAATTTCCAGTCTTTTGATGAATTTACATATTGTTTTCAATAAAGAATGGACCCTATTTTTGAATGTTAGGGCTAGAGAGAAAGGTAATTCAGAAAAGAATCTTGGCTTGTACATGGTTCACCTGAGCTTGATTCCAAGCACCACATATAGTTCCCTAGTCCTGCCAGGAATGATCCCTTAGCACAAATCCAAGAGTCAGTTCTGAGCTGTACTGGAAAGTTAAAATGCAAGCTAGAAAGGAAGATAGGCAAAAAGGAATGTAATATAGAAAGCAAGAAATCAAAGAAAGAAAGGATAGGAAAAAGAAAGAAAGAAAGAAAGAAAGAAAGAAAGAAAGAAAGAAAGAAAGAAAGAAAGAAAGAAAGAAAGAAAGAAAGAAAGAAAGAAAGAAAGAAAAGAAGAAAGAAAGAAAGAAAGAAAGAAAGAAAAAGAAAGAAAGAAAAAAGAAAGAAAGAAAGAAAGAAAGAAAGAAGAAAAAAGAAAGAGAGAGAGAGAAAAAGAAAGAGAGAGAAAAAAAGAAAGAAAGAATGAATGAAAGAAAGAAAGAGAAAAGAAAGAAAGAAAAAGAAAGAAAGAAAGAAGAAAGAAAGAAGAAAAGAAAGAAAGAAAGAAAGAAAGAAGAAAGAAAGAAAGAAAGAAAGAAAGAAAGAAAGAAAGAAAGAAAGAAAGAAAGAAAGAAAGAAAGAAAGAAAGAAGGAAAACCTTTCTATATGTAACTGACATAAAAGTTACAGGAATAATTGCCTAATGTTGTAAAAGAGATAACTTTCCAGTGTTATGTTTTCTGTTATTTAAAAACTGCATTTATTTAAGTGAGCTTTGTATGAGAAGCTTTTCTATAGTCTTGGGACTTCAAAAATCTCATATTCCCACAACACATTTGGGAGTAGTTTATATCTCTCAATATAGAAGGCAATTTTATCTTTTTTCACATGTTGAAATCTCATCCTTTTTTATTTGCCATGATCTGAGTAGTGCTATTTGAAAGTATTATCCTTCTCTCTTATTGATAGGAGAAAGTGCATTTATTTTATTACCACAACAATGTTTAATATTGTTATTTGATTGTACACTATGATTAATTTTTGTCATATTACATTTCATTTAGTAACTGCCACTAAAAAGAACAGCAGAATATGAAGAAACCTTGGTGCATTGTTGAAGAATCATGTATAAAGAGACAGTGGATCAAGTTGATCATTGCAGAGTGAAGAGCATAAGACAGCCTCATATCAGCATATTCCTCCCTGGGTCCTAACAAAGCTAACCTGACAGTAGCCCTGACCTCCTTCCTGGCAAAGAGTGATTATGGCTGAGTCCATTATTATTTCAGTATCCACCTAATGTTTTAATAAACAGATCAGTAAGAGAAATTCAAGCAAATAGTAAGAACATAAAGGCAGAATAATTTACCTTCAAAGTGAACACTTTTTGGAGAAAAAAAATCCTAATAATAGAAGTCTATTAAAAGTTGAGGATCATCAGGGTATCTGGTACTATATGAGATGAGTAGAGTTGAATGTGAAAAAGAAACTATAATTTTAGGAATAAATGCACCAATTAGGTAAAATAATAATTTATGTGATATTTAAGGTAAAGTAGTAAAAAATGCATATATTGTTAAGGGACTGGACTTGAAATCAGTGCCAGATATTTCCTTTGTCACATAATGTCCTTAAATATCACTTCTAGAAGTGCATACCATAGCAACATTTATATTTCAGAATGCCATTCCTAAAAAACAAAATTAGTCAATTTATAAAATTAGTCAACATCACTTAAGTATATGAAGTAAACAGAATAAACTTTTTATTTATAGAATTAGAAATTCTATAAATTAGGTATCAGTGAATTAGAAAATCTATTTTTTAGAAGTTAGTGAATTATTTGACAACTCTGTTGGATCAGAACTTCTGGAAACATAATGAAAAGACTCTAAAATGAAAATGAAAAGACTCACAGATCCTAGGCTTCATCCTAGAATCTGTGCAAAAACCAAGACCACCAATTACAAAAGACTGATTACAATAAGTGATGGAACAGAACTTCTAGAACTGTAAAGAAAGACTCTATTTAAGGTTTCATCCTATAACCTGTGCAAATACCAAGATCTCTAGTTTCAGAGGCCTGATTTTATCATCCCCAACTGAGAGGAAAGATTCCTGGCACCATAAAAAGACTTGCGGTTTGAAAATGAGCATGTATGGAGCCTGTAGTTGTTCCCGTGACAGTATGCTTAAAGGGCAGAGAAATCCTGTATCTCTTAGGCCAAGGGAATTCCCTTTCTAATTTCTCCAATATTTACTGTGCCTATGGGGAAAAAAGGAAACACAAAACCTTGCCACACCAGCCCTCCTTTCTTTCTTTTTCTTTTTCCTTCTTTTTCCTTCTCATGGTGGTTATTATTTGGTTGTTGACTTTGTTGCAGTGGTGCTTTTTTTGTAGTTGCTGGTTTTGTTTTTTCTTTGATTTTTGTTTTTGTTGCTGTTGTTTGTTTGTTTGTTTTGGATTTTTGTTGTTTTTCTTTTTTCCCCTTTCTTCTTTTAAATTGATATTTATAACTTCTGACTCTTCCCGTTTTCTTTTCCTTTTTTCTTTTCAAACAGAACCACATAATTTGAATCATCTTGTTCTGCCTCATAAATTGAGGGGGAAGAAGGGATGGTACCAGAACCAAACAGTCGTATGAATATTGAGTAGAAAAGAAAAAGATCAGACTTAAACACCAGACTCAAAGTCAATGACAACAGAATTGATATCCAATCTACAATAAGTTATAGGGGACCAGTTATACTAGCAGTCCTGGGGGAAAAGGGGGGAGGTACGGTATGCATGCTGGGAACAGGGGTGGAGGGAGGACAACAATTGTGGTTGGAATGCCCCTGATTCATCGTCACTCTGTACCTTAAATATTACTGTGAAAGATTCATAATTCACTTTGATCACAATTAATTACTAAGAAAAGAAGTTAGTGAATTAAAAATTAGTGAGTTAGAAAATATTCCTGATCAGATTAATTTTTAGTATTTTAGAATTATATCACAGACAAAAATTATATAATCTAAATTTAAGTTATGTTGACATTATAGTAAAATAATGATTATTTTAATAGATTTTGAGATTATGCTATTAAAATAAGAAATAGTAGAAATAAATTAAACTCAGAATTAAACATAAATATTATATCAACAGAAATTGAGCCAAGTTCTGTGATTAGTTTTAGTGAAAATGCTGGTTTAAATTCTCATGTAAAAGATTATGTTTAAAGTATCATCCTCAGGTTATTAGTTAATTACAAAGGGAAAAGCAACTTTGAAGAGGAAAACTTTGATTGTCACTATGGAAAATGGCAAAATCTTAGCATAGTTAGTAATGACAAATGGATGCATATTTATGTTGACAAATCTGTTTTGGAAGGGCTGGACACATCTAGTTGGACACATCTGTGTTCAAGGTTTACTCCTGACTTTGCTCAGGAATCATTGTGGAGGAAATCAGGGACTTTATATGGTACCAGAAATTGAACCTAGACTGACGGCATTCAAGGCAAATGCCTTGTGTACTATTTTCTGGCTCCAATAAAAATGTTTAGTTTAATTGCCAGGAATCAGTAAAGCAAGATAAGATTAAAGGTATTCTTAAAAAGTTATTCTGGGCCCGGAGAGATAGCACAGCGGTGTTTGCCTTGCAAGCAGCTGATCCAGGACCAAAGGTGGTTGGTTCGAATCCCGGTGTCCCATATGGTCCCCCGTGCCTGCCAGGAGCTATTTCTGAGCAGACAGCCAGGAGTAACCCCTGAGCACTGCCGGGTGTGGCCCCCCCAAAAAAACAAACAAAAAAAAAAAAAAACCAAAAAGTTATTCTATATTCCTTAAAGATGTCAGTAGCATGAATAAAGAAAAATAAAGCTCCTTAAAGAAACCTAAGAGATGAAGCAACTTCTTGAAATATATATGATTATGGATTAAAAAAATAAAATCAACATATTACTTGAGTAATATGTATATGGATTTACATATTTGCATACTTGATAGTAGTTCTGTATTTAAAAATTCAAATAGAGCAACGACAATTACAAGGATAGACATCTCTGTTCTCAAATGATAAGAACTGAAATATTTGGAGAGCCATTTGAACTGCAATTTAGTTTCAAAGTGATTTACCTGAGAAATATCAAGAATCTGCAGAAAAATTTTAACAATGAATGAATCAGCTAAGCAATAATTTGGATATTTGCAATGCTATATATTTTCCAATTTTTTATATTTTAAAATTTTTTGGGGGGGTCACACCCGGCAATGCTCAGGGGTTATTCCTGGCTGTGCACTCAGAAATCACTCCTGGCAGGCTCAGGGGACCACATGAGATGCCGGGATTTGAACCACCATCCTTCTGCATGCAAGACAAATGCATTACCTCCATGCTATCTCTTCGGCCCCATTAATGTATTTTTACATTATTAATGTATTTTCACATTGCACTGAAATACAAGTAGGATTATTTATTAAAATATAAATAATTTCCTATTTTATTTTCAATGAGACTGAAGTTTCATCTAATTGGATTAAAATGAATACATGAATCAGAGCTCAAGAAATATTATACTAGAGAGGGTGTTTGCCTTGCAAGTAGCCATCTGGGTTTCTGTTCCCACACTGCATATGGTCCAGAGTACCACTTGGCGTGATCTCTAAGCATTGAGCTAGAATTAAGTTCTAAGCACAGCTGGATGTACACCAAATAAAATAAAAACAAAAACTAATAAATACTATGATTTAGGACTTTCTATTATCTGAAATACTGCTTATATGTACATTATTAAACTGATCCCTTCTATTCATACCTTCACTAAGCAGCTTATAGGACAAAGGAACACAAATTTCGTGGTCTGGAGAAATTATGAAACTACTGTGTGACAAATGGAGACAAATTTCAGGTAAAAATTGTTATCTGTCCATCACTAATGAGCTTCATGCTTTCCCAATTTTGCATCCAGTCTTCAGTTAGTAACCAACAGTTAGAAGTGTGATTGAGAAATTTAAGATAAATTAAGTTTTGAACTGAATCAAAAAGTTTTATTAAGTTCTAGTTTTAATGAATATATTAGCACAATGTACAATTAATCTTAAATTAATCTTAAAATAGGCCATGTTAAAATATTTGAAAAAACATTCTTAGTGTTTGTAGATTTTTATAAAAATTTTTAATTCTAGAATATATTTATCACCCAAAATTAATGCCTAAGAGTCTAATTAAATTCACCATTTTTTCTAGTACCTTGAATATGTAATCTGTGTTTTTGTGATTTGCTATTCTAAACATTGCACATGTATGAAATTATATAGTGTGTGATCTTAGTTTTTGACTGTACTATAATGTTTTCAAAGTTCATCCATGGTTTGGTATTGTTATAAATTATTTTTATGATTGATTTACATTTATTTTATAAATATAAAAATTTCATTTATTCACTAACATTTGGTGAATACTTTTTCTCATTTAATGCAATTCTGAGTAATATTACTATGAATATTTACATATGATGCTTTATACAATGTGGAGATATATTTTATTATAATTTACTCAAGTATAGAAATTATGGGACAATAAATAACTCCATATTTAACATTTTTATGAAACTAAAATTGTTTTCCAAATTGATTCCGCCATTTCATACAAAATATCAGCAACATATTAAGGATTCGTTTTCCTTGAACCCTGGCCAACTCTTTTTTTTTATTGTAAGAATTTATTCAAGAGACAAACTTGATTAACATAATGAGGTAAACTAACATAACATAATATAGTGACATAACATAACATAACATAAATATAATTGATATAATAATAATACATGTAAGTCAAAGAAAGTTTCTGATTAAAAACACAATTTTTTTCCAAAATGGCTTACATACCTTTCACTGTAGTATTTTAGGTACACATTAACATTGAATCAGGGGAATACCCATCACCAACTCCCATCACCAACTATGTCCTTCCCCCATTCCAGTTCCCTTTCTACAACCCATATACCCCACTATCACCCCCCAGGCTACTAGAGTAGGTAGACCCCTCTTTGACTGGTTTACTATTAGTGATCACATATCTGTTAGGTCCTGGAACCCTCCCTTGTTTCCCCCTCTATTTAAGAGGCAGAGCTAGAAAAATCGAGGTATGTGGTTTTGTTTGAAGGAAAGAAAAGCAATGTTTTATTTGATGTAATAGCTACCCTAATACTTAGAAGTGGTATCTCATTGTGCTTTGATTTGTATTTTTCTAATTAGTATTACATTAAGCATCTTTGTTTATAGCCCCTTTTATATTTTCTTTTACTAAATATTAAAAATATTTTAATTGTTTTAAATTATTTTGCATAGATATTACCATCAAGATCTTTTGACCAATTGATTACTGTAACATTAATCATAATTTATTTAATTAATTATGATTTAATTATAATATATGATAATTGATTATATGTTATTGTAAAGATTTTTGAGTAATTGATAATGTTGACTTTTGATTAATCTAGTTTTTATTTTATTATTTATATTTTTGAAATTTTTAAAGATATTAATTTTCTTTTCCAAATTTTCATGATGGTATCTATGCTTTTAAGAACTCTTTGAATTGTTCATTATTAAGTCATAAACCATTTTGTATCTTTTGTTATTCTTTTTTATTTTTTGCCTGAAAATATCTATAGTTTCTACTATTTGTTGCATAAACTATACTTTTTTTTTTGATAGTTCAGAGATCTTTTATTTTTAAAAAATGCCTCTCATGCTATGAATTCATAAGGAATGGGTTCCAGCAGCTCAGGCTCCTTTTTTTTTTTTAAACTATACTTTCTCCATTGATTTGTCTTGTGTAGTTTAAAAAAATTATGTAACCATAAATAGCTGACATTATTTCTGTACTTGCTACTTCCAGAATAAAAATATTTATGTCACATAAAATGCATGTGTTCAAACTCTAATATGCCATATAACAATATTTGGAGATATTCAAGTCATGTGGAAGTAGAGCCCTCTGAGTTTATAAGAAGAGACAATTGAAAATCCTTTCTTCTCTCTGTCTCTGATCTAGACCATTTGAGAACATTAAAAATAAAATAAAATAAATAAACTGTATTTAAGACTTACCTCAGAACTTGGTCAACAGGGAACTTATCTCAGTCTCCAAAACCAGGGACATGGTTTATTTTTATTTATTTTATTTTTTGGCTTAGAGCACACAGTCTATTATATCTTTGCTTAAGTTATACTTAAGGCTCTAAACACGGTAGTAAGAGCATAGACCTTAAAAATTGTGGTATGTTTAGGACCGGAGAGTACAACAGATAAGACACCAATCTGGCTTCTATCCCTGGAACCTTATGTGATTCTCCAAGTCATACCAAAGGAGCCAGAGTAATCCCTGAGCATGGAGGGTTGTGGTCCAAACCACACTTTATCCCCTCCAAGTCACTTGTGTATTTAAACAAGTGGACCAATGAAACCTGTTATTTTTATCTGACCATACATATGACCAGTTACAAATTCAGGTCATGGTGCTTAAATTTAACTGTTTTGATACCTCTAGTAAACACTGGCCTGCATAAAGGAAAGAAAATTTTATTTTGCAACCTCATTTTCTACCAGCTCTAGCTGAATCCATACAATTGATTCTTTCACACTGACTGTTGACAATTTGATCAGTTCTTTGTGACCAACATTAGTGACAGAACTGAAAACAATTTGGCGTACAAATATTGAACTTGGTTGTGTTATGAAAAGTAACTCACATCAAGTAGCTTTGTAGCAGTTCTACAGTAAGAGCTTTAGGAGACTGGGAAAGGAAAATGACACTAAGGAAAAGCTATTTGATGGCTAAATACTTCTAGGTCAACCCTATCAGGAAAATGTGTTCTCTATCACTTTTCTAAGCAATAATAAAAACGCAATGGTAAATTTGCACAAACATGTGAATGTTCTGTAAGTTATATTAAAATGGTTTTAAACATTTAGTAGTTCCAGGATTATTTAGTATGGAAAATAAAAAGAGGCAAGGATACTAAAGCAAAAAGAAAAAGAGATCCGAATTATTAACTTTGTGTACTTCATAGTTAAACTTTTCAGTCTTTATATGTTCTTTTTAATATGTGTAAGGAGATAGTGTAAAATTACTACTCTCATTGACCCAGTTTCCTCTACTAAAAACATGACAAGAAGTGTTGTGTGTTCATATAGCTTACTCTTTTATTTTAGATAAAATAAAATTTTATTTATTTATTTAAATAAAATAGTTCACATTAACATTGGAAATAATTAAAAACTGTTCATGCTGAAAATAGTTCAGGTTTGTATTTTCCAAGTGCCTCTGAAAAGGGGCCTTCTTTTTATTACCAGTTATGCTATATCAGTATGTATTTAAAGAAAACTGCCGTGCAAAAGTAGCTTCAATAATTCCGTGGCCCCACAATTTAAGATTCCTTTTGACAGGGCAACTTACAAAAAATCTAAGGCTGAAAAGTGGCATTTTTCTACCCATTTCTATTCATGTTATGTATTAAAGACCGGTAGAGTCTAAAATGAGGAACAGTCACTTAGACAACGCCTATTGCAGAAATATCCCATAAAGATGCAAGAGTATGCATTAATCATTCGCATGGGACAATGGGTGACCTTTTCTAATAAGAACTGGCGCATCTAAAGTGAACATTAAATTTCACTGCAGTCCTATTTGCTGTGTATCTATGGCATTCATCACTGCTGAGATGTAAATGTCCTGAGACTGTTGGAATCTGACAATCACCCTTCATGACAAGAGAATGCTCTGAATTGCAGGGAAGTCTTGTACATCCCCAAGTTTTGGCAACCTTAAGGCTATTATAACTTCGTTTCTTTTTAATTATGAAAGCAGAGCAGCTGTTGAGCAAGCAAGGTTAACAAACCCTGGAAAAACATTAAAGTTAATTTGTTTTCAGGGCTTTCCTAAACCCAGAAGTTGGAAGATTATTTTATATGGACCCAGTAGTCTTTCAATAGTCAAATCTGCAGAGCTACTTAAAAGATTTACTCTTTAGGTTTTTAGCAGACATTATTAAGGGTGGGCATCTGTCTAGCTGGCATTTAGAGTCACCAGAGGCCAATGGCTTGGCCTGAAAAGTGCGTTGGACTAATGACCTGTTCAGAGACTGGGGAGTCATGAAACCTCAGTTCAACTCCTGACATTTAAAAAGACTTTGAAACTAACTAATGAACATGGTAGATGTTTACACAGAATCAAAACAGCTAGGTGGAAAGATGAAAAGTAACTATAAAAGGTAGTAGGTGATTCAAATTTTAAATTTAAAATCACTACATTTCTGTCAACTAAATTTGAGCAAAGGTATGAAAATACAATGGAATAGGCCTTTATATCAGTCAAATCTAATCTTTAACCACATAGGCACCACGATCCTGGTTCAATTTGAATTATTTTTATAATGAATGTAATCTGAATATTTAATGTGAAGATGAAGTGCAGTAGATAAGATTATATCCTAAAGTCCTGGTATTAAATCTTGTATTCGACATATCTGCATACTCTGGATAATTGGTATTCTATATAAATGATGTGACTAATAGTTTAGAAAACCTGAAATTCAAGAAGCTTGTTTTATTTTAGATAGAAAAGATAGAGTATTTTAAGTCATGGCATTAAATATTAAGTGGTTGCAATTTGGGGTTGATAAATGATATGGCTGATAAATGAAAGAAACATTTTTTAGGAGACTGATCTACCACTATTCAAAGAATTTCAGTTTTTGATTAAATATTCTAAATCTAAGTTCTAAATGCTTGCTATATGTAGTAGTTTTCCTGACTGTTAGAAATTACAAGCAGTATTATCTATTTTTAGGATAAAAATTTTTTGAGTTTATTAATGTACTTAGATGTACTAATGTACTTAGACTATTGGTTATTTATAAAATAAGAATAAAAATCTTGGCCTAAGAAAGTAGAGATTTTAAGAGACTATTGGAGGAGCAATAAAGTCTAAAGAGCTAAGTAACTCTATATCAGTAGGCTTGAGTCCTGTTGGAAAATGGGAATAATTTGTAACTATCATTCAGTCTAATGTGGAATGTTTGAAATAAGTTACCTCCATACTTTCCATCCTCTGAATGATCTAATAATAGAAGTAGAGCAATTGGATGTTTCAGAACCACAAGACTTTAGTAGACCTGTCAGTTCATATCCCTCCTCAGATATGTGCTCTGTAGTGGCATATGCATATTATATGACAGATAATAATAATCTGAGCATATAATTTGAGCACTTATTTGTCTGAACTTTCCACAAGGTCATGAAAAGGTTAATATTCAGTTCATAGTGCCCTAACATATTTTCCAGGGGAAAAAAACAGAACTGTCATTTACTTTTAAAATAAAGATTTGCAAGTCAATCTATTTATAAATATTATGCTTTATTTTAATTGGTATATTAAATTCAATGAATTAATAGAAGAAAAAGGAGAAATTTCATAAAAATTTAAGTGAATTTTTAAATTGGGGGCTAATGATTTAGAACCTTACTTTTTGTTGACAAGCTTACTTTGTGTCAGCAATAGTTTTTATTGCTTTCACTCATCTTGTTTTTATTTCACACTATGAATTTGGTATCATTACTATTATTTCCATTTAACTGAATTTCTGTAATTTCTAAAGTCCTAAAAAAACAGGACTTTAAGGTCTTTAAGTAATGGAGTTAAGATTTTGAACCTCTATGCCAATTACCCTTTTATTTTCTCCTTGAACTTTTAATGCCCTCGGATTAGAATGTTGCCATACTGCTTTGCTTTGTCAGCATCCTAGGGATATAGAAAACCACCTTTGTTAACAGAAAAGGAACATGACTAACATTGACAAATTCAACTGTTTTTAACTTCTGGAATCAATTCATGTAAATTAGACATTACCATGATGTCTTTAAAAGGGCCTCATTCATTAACTTAACAAGTACTAGTTGAATGCCTACTACATGGCAGGCATTGATTGAACTTGATAATACAGGGATATGTATTGCAGTAAAGGTCATTCAAAAGTCTCATCTGATGCCAGTGATAAATCTGAAAAGATAGCATTCATAACTCCAAGTTGAAATATTCAGAATTACTTCACCTGAGAATTAACTTTTGAGTATCACTCTCAGTTTCTCAGGCAATAGCTTGCAATTAAGAATCAAAAATAAATATAATGGGGCCGGAGAGATAGCATGAAGGTAGGGTGTTTGCTTTGCATGCAAAAGGATGGTGGTTCGAATCCCGCATCCCATATGGTCCCCGGAGCCTGCCTGGAGCAATTTCTGAGTGTAGAGCCAGGAGTCTGAGTGCTGCCAAGTGTGACCCCCACATATAATCAATATGTAAAATATGTATGAATGCTGCATATATATTATGTAAGTAATATAGACATACCCATGTAAAATTTGATCAAATCACAGAGAGCTAAGGAATATTAAATTAAAGTGCTGACTTTCTGATATTTCTAATTCAGAACTAGCACTTTTGTAAGGATAAAGCATTTAAAAAAAAACAATGATTTTATATAAATCAATCAGCAAGCAAAAAGTACAGAAAAGGGATGAGAATTTTGGTCAGAGGTTTTATGCACTATGTACTGTCAATGACCTCTGAAAGCACAATATCAGACAATTGGATGCAGAAAGAATGAAGGTTGCAGTTCTGTTATATAGTAATTTCATGTCAGAAAGGAATTAATTGTCTAGTCTCTTGTACTCTTGATAGTTGTGGTCAATGAATTGATCTGACACTGAAAATTAATGCCTGCCATATATTGTCTGTGAAATGATGATTCTATGCTCGCCAAGTTGTCAAGGCAAGCTGTTACCTTCACTGAAGAATCTATCTGAAGATTAGCTTTTACAAAAAATGGTAAAGTCTTGATGTTTTATCAATCAGCCATGCTTTCTGTTCAACAATGAAGTTCTACATACCTGACCAGAAGTCCAAAAGTATCCCTACTTTTATGTTCCACGAAAAATATAACTAAGTACTTTTATATACGGCACTGTGAATGAAGACAGCTAAAGTACAATAGAAGGAAACTGAAATATCAATTCAGAAAGATGTAGTTAAGAATTAGTCCTAAACTTTTGTTTTAGGGTCACACCCAGTGGTGCTCATGGGGTTCTCCTCCTGACTGTGAGCTCAGAAATCCCTCTTGAAGTTCATAGCTGTTCCAGGGATCAAACTTAGATCAGCTGTGTGCAAGGCAAATATACCACTATTCTAGCCCCTGTATTTAGATATTCAGAAATAGTGAAAATCAAATTTTGCTCAAGCTATTAAAACACAGTAAGCACACAACTTGATAGTTGAATCTTAAGCTGGACTCTAGGATTGATTGTTGTTTTTTGGGGAAAGATGTTTATTGTCAGAATGTAGATCACACCATACTTGAACAATGTGAGAGATCAATAAAGTAATATAAAATAAAATTGTCTAAGAAAAACTCATCTAAATGCTAAGTATCCTGTATGTCAATAGGCTTAGATATAAGTAAATGTAATAATTATTTCATACATCTTTATAATATTATGTATGCATAATATAAAGCATTACATAGTGGATTATATATTTGTATCTTTTCCTTTTACTCATACCTACTAAAGACAGTTTTAAAAAGTGCATTTGCAAATATTATTCAGTAGCATATCATAAAAAAGCATTTAAGTTTTTATGACATTGATTATATTCTAAGAGACCTGATTTTTCTCCCGTTTGCATTATGCATTTTAACAATCTTTTACACAGTTGCTATTTCACTAATTACAGATTGGCAAGTGATCAAGAGAACTAATAAAGGCATGCAGATTTTCTTTTAAAAATTCTGTTAGTAAAAGGGGCAAAGTTACAATGTCAATTGAAGAACTGTTTTCTTTTCCAAACACTTGTTCTTAATAAATTATACTTGAAGAAGACAAATACTGTTCTTAGCTAAAGAACTCATTTTTTCCCCCACGATGGCATTTTGAAGTCTATGATTTGTCACAACTCTCAACAGGAAATATAATGGCCAAGCATGGCTTAACATGTCATTTATTCAAGTAATATGGTCTCTGGTCTGTGGTTGACAAAAATTTTCAGTTTCTGGTTTGCCCTTGACCACCATTTTTGTGGAAGAATGAAGTTTGAATTTTGAGAAATTATTTAATCATGGTTAACTTCAGTTGCTTTGTTTTATCTTGTGAAAATTTTAACTAGACATAATACCAAAAGGAAAATAACAGCAACAACTGCATAACTCACTATCAAGCATTTGAATTGATTTTCTAACTATTGGAAAATAGTTCAAGAATCTAAGCTCATCTTTCCCTATGAAGAAGTTTCCCAAGGGGAAAATCTTACTATACATATAATTATAAATTTCATGATATTTTTATTATCATAGCTCAAACTGTAAATTTGTTAAAAAGAAAATGGTATTATCTTAGTCAGAGATTATTACAGATATTTCTATCTATGCATTAGATATAATCTTTTATATCTCTTAGGATCAGATATATGCACTAGTATATAAATATATATCATATGGATAGAAATAGTTGCTAGACCTGAGTTTCTGCTCCTTAGAAGAGGAATCACCAGGAAAAAACTTCCTGTCTTAGTTTAGGAGATAAATACATTGATCCTCTTTTATTTTGTCACATAACTTTCTCTAACAGAATTGTTATAAGTATCATAAATATTTGTGTCATTGATAAGAATTTCAAGTGCTCTAGTTGGAAAGTATAATATAATTTTTCCAAATATTATGTCCTAACATTTTATAAAATTAGAACCTATAGTTTTATTAATTTCTTAAAATTTTTAAGTTCTTTTTTTTTTTGTGGTTTTTTGGGTCACACCAGGCAGTGCTCAGGGGTTATTCCTGGCTCCAGGCTCAGAAATTGCTCCTGGCAGGCACAGGGGACCATATGGGATGCCGGGATTCGAACCAATGACCTTCTGCATGAAAGGCAAACGCCTTACCTCCATGATATCTCTCCGGCCCCAATTTTTAAGTTCTTAAGAAAGAACAGAGCAATGCATTTGATTTTGTATATGTAATATGTACACATATAAACGCCAATATGTATATATAACCTTGAACATTTTAAATGTTTTTACTTTAGTCTGTGTTTCTGTATGATATTTCACCAATTTTTTTTTAATTAGTTCTCTATTTACATACTCTGGTCATCTTTGTAAGTGACGTAAAAGTTCTTAAAATCATGCATGAATTATTTTACTATCTTATTAAATTTGACTTGCTATAAAAAGTAAGAGTAATTTCAACAGGAAATTTTTGTATTATTTATTTTCCCCCATGCTTTATTATATTTATTAAACATTTTAAATGTAATATTGTAAAAGTCTCTTAAGATTGGAAAAAATAACCATGCAAAAATTGGTTTGAACTTTCCAACTTTGATTTGTCAACTATATGAAAACTAGTGAGTTAAATTGGCAATTTGTTTCTTGTGAAATTAAAGGAAGTCTCTATGGTTCTAGGAATTGTCTGTTGAACAAGCAAGTTAATATAGTGGAAAGAGCATTGGGGTCAGAATACCAGAATCAAATTAAATTTTAACTCTACTTTTTCTATTCTGCAAACCTGAAAGCAAGCTTATTACCCTGTCCTGAAGCTTGATTTTCATTTTTTTTTTTGAAGTGCAAATAAAGTTTTATTTAAGTCACCCACCCTGCATGCAGTTTTCATCTTCCTTTACTCTGGGATGCCTCCTCTGACCACCTTCTTGATTTTCACATTTTAATAATGCCAATAAAATTATGAAGTCCATAGAATTAAGAATTTAAATAAGAATGCACTAAAAGTATTTGTGTAAAAAATACCATTAAATATTTTCTTATTATGTTTTTATTTTTACTGTTTTATTGTTTTAGCAATTGAACCAATTTATTGCTTTATACATGTAATAACGCAATACCACAGGCATTGAGTTAAGATAAAAAATAGAATTTAAATAATTAAATATAACATAACAAATTCCTATGAGTTGAATATGTAGACTCTTTAAGGGACAATTTAAAAAGAGATACCAAGGTATGGAAAGGTTGCTTCTTGACCACACATTATTCATATCTAGTATCAAGCCTAGGACTTCAAGATAACTGCATATTTGAGATTTGTTCAAAAATTTTCAGAAAAGACAAGGTAAAGGATGGACATATATTTAATATTTTAGAATAAATTGTCCTTAACAAAGTAACTAGGACCATCTATCTGAATCACATTTCACTGAATTTCATTCTACCACCTCTTCTCCCATTTTATTTTCTTAGCAGTGGGACATCTATTGTGGTGTATAATGGAGAACTGAATTGAATAGTTATATGAATTATAGGGTCAGAATCTCTAAAACATACATATTTATTTTTATAAAATTATGTTTCCCAATTTTTATTGCCATACCTGGGTATGCATAATATTTGTGAACTACAATTTTTACATTTGTGATTATTTTTATTAACTCTCTATGTGGCTGTTTCAACAGATGTTGCATTCACTAAAAAGATCACTGGCCAAAATCATGGTTTGAGTTTCTGTGAACTCAGAAACTGAGACTATTCCTTATGTATCCAAAAGAAACACAAGAAAAATGAGCTTCTTTTTGACAAATTGCACAAGGTGGCATATACAATAAATTTTTCAAAAATTTCTTCTTGTTCAACTAATGTTCATATTTCTAGTCTTTGTATTAATAGTTACTAAAATTTCTCTATCCTGCTCTTTACTACCAACCTGCTTACATTTGTATATGTCTCCCCACTTTCTTTCTTGTTGAAATAAATTTTTCGTGCACATTTCAGTCCCTTTACTGCTGTGCAGAGTTCAATGCTCTCTTATCAACTCAAGGTCAACAATGCTTTCAAGTCTCATCTCATCTGTCGTAAATAGTTTTATTTCTACTGGATAATTTCCTTCATAGAAAAATAAAGCTAAAATACTTTGTTTAATTTGTTTTCATCATCTTTCGATGAGTAAAAATCCTATTTAAGTAGTGGGTCTTTCAAGAGTTTATTAGAATGTCTAGGGGCTACTCTTTTGAATTCTGGACCATCTGGGATTTTTGGTTCAATGAGTGGGTCCAAATTGCAGTGCTGCTCAGATTTCATGGTGCTGAGGATTACCCAGTCTACCCCAGATGTGCTTATGGACTTCCAGGGGAAACATGCAGTTCAGAACCAAGGCATGCATTTTAATAACTGCTATCTCCATGTCTGAAAAAATCTATTTTAAATTTACCATGTTGACAAAATACATTCTAACAACTGTCTGTATTAAAGTCCTCTACTTCCCTTACATCTCTCTTCATTTCATTTCTTTCAATTTTCTTTCTTTTTCTTTGCTTTTGTTTGGGGGCCACATCTGGTTGTATTTCTAATTTACTTCTAGCTCTGCATTTAGGGATAACTCCTAAAGGGTTTGGGGTATCCTCTGGGGTACTGGGAATCAAACATGGGTCCTTCATGTAAGGCAAGTTTCCACACTCCCACTGTATTATCACTCCATTACCTCTACCAATTTTCCTTATCTTCACTGGTCCACTAAAATATCTCCTGTTAACATCATATTCAACATTGCATTTTGATTCTACAATAGATTTTACATTGCACTGCATATTATTTTTATTTTTATCTAACTCTATTAGTATCACTAAATGAAAATAATCTCTCCATTTCTCAAGTGCCTTCTTCACCTGTACTCTGGACAGGACTGTTCTGTCTTAATTCTTTTCTCAGCTCCAATAACTTTTACTAATTCTCTTATCAAGATTTCAAGGATTGGATACCTGAAGTCAAGTTTGCCAAGTCTTTTCTCCCTACAGTTTCTCTATAGGTAATGTTACAATTTCTCAGTGCAATAAATTCATATGCAAACTGACTACCAAACATATACATCTGGCCCTAAACTTCAGACACATGGGTACAATTTACTTCTTGACTGTCTAATAGACCTCTTACATGCTCATAATTGGGTTCTATCCATTCTCTCTTCCCAAGTTTGCTCTAGTTATCATCTTCCCATCCCAATTAGTGCAAATTTCATTGTACAAGACAAATCTGAAGCTGTCCTTTTTTCCTCAGATCCCTCATCCAATGAGATGACTTTTCCCTTCCTCACAGATTTTCCTCTAACACAAGTCATGTTTTCCTTACTTCACATTGGAGTGACCAACAACCTTGTTTCTCAGTTTTCATTATTGTCCCCCTTTGATCTCAATATAACAATAGAAGATAGCCTTAAAACTAGAGATACAAAATGATATTCCTCAAATGTGGAGTTTAATGAAAAACAGGTAGCAACAAAAGACCAAAGGCAATACAACTGAGACCTGATTCACCAAATGTTTTTATTTTATGTTGTGTGTATGTGTGTGTGTGTGTGTGTGTGTGTGTGTGTGTGTGTGTGCCGTTGAAATGGAGGAACACTGGAGACTTTAGGGGAGAGAAGTGAGTACATTGGTGATGGGTGTGGTATTGGAATCATGTACACAGGAAAACGTCATTAACAATATTGTAAATCACAGTATCTCAATCAATAAAACACATAAAATAAACTATTTCTCTATTCAAAAACACTCAATGTTACTCAAAATAAAACCTGATTCTTACCATATCCTAGGCATTTCTACACTATCAATCCTACTCATCTGCTGCAACCTTCCCTCTCTCTTTCAGCTCTAACTACACTACCTCCTATGTGAGAACATGCAGCATATTATATAATCCTTGCCTTTTACATTTCTGTTAAGATATATTCCTCATACTGAAATTGTTCTTCCCTATACCTTCTTCAGGTCTTTGCATTGATATTGTCAATAAAATCTTTCAGTACAACTTAAGATAACATTAAGTATGATTTCTCCCTTGCTTTCCTTATATAGCAATATGTATTTAAGTCCAACTTATTTTATTTTAATATTTATTTATTTCAGTGAAAATTAGTGAAAGTTTCTTCGTTAATGGTTTTGTTGGCTCTAAGTGAGTTCTCGTGTTTATTAGGAGCAAAAAATGTAAACTTGACAAATGATTGATTATGCATATAGATCTATGGAAGAGAATAAAAAAAACCATCACAATTTTAGTTACTATGTTAGGTAACTTTTGCCAGAACTTCATATTAGTTCCTGCACAGGTAGCATAAGCTAGATTTTCTATGTGATTCCCAATCAGAAGACTCCATTCACATCTCCCCATTGTCTCTATGAGAGATGGAACTGATTTTTAGAGGAAAAGGTCATTTTTCAGATACAAACACAGCACAGCAGAAGTGACTTACACAAGATTACCAAGATGATAAAGTAGGACATTTTAATAGAAGAAATAAAGTTATCAAAGTATATTCTGGCATAAAATGATCATATTTAGTGTTTCAGAGAAAACTGTTTAAACTTCAAATTTATTTAAACATTTTCTCTTTTGTGGCTATACCCTGTGATGCTCAGGGCTTGCTCCTGGCTATGCCCTTAGAAATCACTCCTGGCTTGGGGGACCATATGGGATGCCAGGTATCAAACCAAGGTCCATCCTAAATTGGCCATGTGCAAAGCAAATGCACTACCACTGTGTATCGTTCGGCCCTTAAACATTTTTTTATGACTGAAAGCCAACTATAAACATGTTTGTAATAATGGTGCTTAAATAAAGGTCTTATTTAAAAATATAATTTTAAAATTAAAGCACCTTGATTTACAAAGTTGTTCATTGTAGAATTTTAGCCATACAATGTTCCAACATAAATCCTGTCACCAATGTGACCTTCCAACCTATTCACACAATTTTAGATAGTTAAAAAAAAAGTACTCTTTCAAATTTATGATGAACTGATGAATATAACTTTATAGTGAAATATAATAATGTGCCAAAACTTGATAAATATGACACATGGAAGGAAAATAAATGAGTTCAATTATAATTCAGTGTACAAACTTCAAAATAATAGTGACCATAATAGCAAACATTAATATATTTACCAAAAAAGTTTATTCTAAAAAATTAAGTTAGTGGAACTATTACATTAAAAGATGATTTTCAAAAAATTAGCATATCTCATGTTTATGCCAGCTAAATTTAAATACTATCTTTGTTTTTGTGACATAGTGATAGAACCTTGCAATATGATTAGTATAAGGTTAGTTGATATGTTTGCTGACCTCATAGTTACAGTTGTGTGTACTGAGAAATTTTATCATTACATTATTTTTTGGTTTATAAGACGAGATGCACTTACCCATAAGATGACATCGTTTTTAGACAAGGAAAGCAAGAGACGTCAGCAGACAGCGGTTGGGAACAGACTGTGAGGCTGACATATATTAACAATATGCTTGTCCACAGCTGGTTAAATACATTTACCTACATTTTTTTTACATCAGAAAATAAATATATGGGGCCAGAATGATGGCGCAGTGGTAAGGTGTTTGCCTTGCAGGCTGCTGACCTATGAAGGACAGGGATTCTATACCCTGCATCCCATATGGGTCCCCCAAGCCAGGAGCAATTGCTGAGTGCAGAGCCAGGAGTAACCCCTGAGCTTCACTGGGTGTGCCCCCCCCCAAAAAAGAAAAAAGCATTTTGAAAAAAATACTTTTTCATTAATATAAGAAAAAATAGAAGCCCCCTGCACTCAGGCTTCAGCTATAGGCAGCATTTACTCCATAAGATGCACAGACATTTTGCCCATCTTTGAGGGGGGGATATGTGTGTCTTATGTAAAAAAAAATATGGTAAGTCTCTAAACAATTTTCAAGAATACACTGTTAATTATAATACCCTTGCTGTATTTTAGGTGCCCAGACTTAGACATCTTAAAATTAATAAACTGAACTTTGGAGGATTAGTGGGTGGGTGGACTGGGTCATCATCAGACTTAATCTCAGCTGTTTTTAAGAATAAATCCTGGCAATGGTTTGGGAATCATATGTGCTGCCTGGAATCATATTCATGTCTGTGACATGCAAGTCAAATGCTGTACCTACTTTTCTATCTCTCTGTCCCTGACCCCCCAGACCAGAAGTTTTACTTTTAAAATATATGTATTCCATTTCCTTTCTCCATTAAGTTATTGTTGTTTTGGATTTCATATATAAAGTTAAATCATACATTATTTATCTTTATTTATCTTATTTATTTAATGATATGCCCTCAAGTTTAATTCAAATTATTGCAAGTGGAATTATTTTATTCTTTTAATGGCAACAAAACGTGCACAAATAATATAAACTTTAGAATATTATTACTATTCCTAGTGTTTCAGTACTTTCTGCCAGAGTTCTTGACAGAGAAATCTAGTTCAATGGGAAAAGTTACCTAAGATTGTATCTGGAGAAGCACTTTTTGGTGCTGTCACTGCACTTTTTTTTGGGGGGTGGGGCACACCCGACGGTGCTCAGGGGTTACTCCTGGCTGGCTGCTCAAAAATAGCTCCTGGCAGGCACGGGACACCGGGATTCGAACCAACCACCTTGGTCCTGGATCGGCTGCTTGCAAGGCAAACACCGCTGTGCTATTTCTCCGGGCCCGTCACTGCACTTTTTTAAGACACATATAATTGACATTTGAGGATGTTCATTTTCCAACTTGGAAAGAGACACAAAAGGAAGAAGGGAGTTATATCAATCTGATTCTTATGTTTTTATTTGTCCTTACAGAAATCTCTTGATAAAGTTATGGTAAATACAGTTTTTAACATAAAAATAAGAGAATTTGGTCTATGGCACAGTTTTAAGTAGTGAAACTCAAATTAAAAATCTTCTCTGTAGCCTTTGTTTTTTTCTACTCTTTTGCTATTTTTTATTATATCAATAGCAAGATTACTAGTTTGCTCCTCTGTTCCTAAATGTCTAACCACAATTTGAAATATGTAGAAGTTAATGCAATAATGTTAAAACAAAAATCATTTTGAATAACCGAGTTCTCAATACATTACCCCCCCCCACACACACACACACACATGCACGCACACAGTACCACTACCACACTACCAGGAATCCTTGGATCTTGGTTGCTAGGACATTTATACCAATCAGTGACTGCTTAAGTAGGTGTTCAGTACAATCAGCTTCTCTAGTTAATGAAGTGTGTGGTGTCCTCTACTGGCACAAAGAAAATATTACATCATGCATCGTTTCAGTTCTGTTCAGTTTCTAAAAACCAAGAGTGTAAAATTTTCCTGCTTAGAATCAGAGGTTTCTTTTTGTTCTGTTTTCTCCAAAAATATGCATATGAACTTTAGTAATCTCTCTGCTGGTCTTATATAGCTATGCCATTTTATTAAGGTGTATAACTTTTAACAGAGACATGTAAAAATCTAAAACAATACCTGGATAAATATGCAAATCTAGGAGATTAAAGACTGTCATATATGTAGGATCAAGAGTCCATTATTTCCCTATCATTTCTTTTTAATACTCTCATATATTACACATGAATGTAAACCTCCAAATCCATTATTCTTTTTGTGTGATATAAAACAGACTATTGATTCTCAGTAGGGCAACTTTAATATTCAACCATTTATTTAATTGTTCACTCATTACACAAAGACTCATTAAACTCTGCTTTGTGGCATGTTGTTAGTGGTGGGTAGGTATAGATAAGAATATGCAATATCATAATTCATTGGTGGATATGCTTATGTGCACAAATAATGGTAGTGCAGTTTATGGCCTGTTCATTATAGACTGCTATGTGAAGGCAGAAAGAAAGATTAATCTTTGCAGGAGTGACAAGTAGGCTTTCCAGAGTAAGTTGTGCTTATGTCATAAGATGAGAGAGTTTACACAACTCAATAAAATGGGAGAGGGACTTGAAATGAAGGAATTGCTCTGTACAAAGAAGTGAAGATTGAAAATATGGAAGAGAAAGAAAACTGAGCTCCTCAGCTTCATGTGCTGATCGTGAAGAGGATTCTGGGAGCGATATGAGTCAAGCTGGGATGTAAGGAGAATGAAGTTACTCAGAAGCTATAGTCAGGATCTTCTTTGAATTCATGACTAAGTACTGTTATATTTGGAGAGGAAGAGTGAGACATGAGAGAGAAAGAGAGAAACAGAGTGAAACCTTATTGAGAAATAGTGTTTTAATTCAAAACTCTTATGATTATTTTTCAATATAACATGAAACTCTGACCAGTGTAAGGGAAACATTGAACAATATAAATACCAATATCACTCTAGAAATATGAATAACATGTGATATTTTATTGATTAATTCTTCTTAACACTATTATATATCATATATTGAATTGTTAATGCTAAAGTGAAATTGGGAATGAGATTTTTTGCCAAGTATCTTTAAATAAGATAAATGAAACAACCTTCCTTCTTCAATAGTCATTATGTAATCTCCTCCAAATAAACATACGTTATAAATCTTGTAATTATAAATTATTGGGGCCAGAGAGATAGTATGGTAGGGAGGGTTCTTGCATGTCATTAATCAGTATTAGAACACTTGCACCCTATTTGCGGTCCCTAACTCCACCGGGATCAATTCCTGAGCACATAGCCAAGAGTAAGTCCTGAGCACCAGTGATTATGACCTTCTCAAAACAGTAATAATAGGGGCTGGAGTGATAGCACAGCGGTAGGGCACTTGCCTTGCACGCCGCTGACCAGGGATGAACCTGGGTTTGATATCAGTCATCCCCTGAGCCTGCCAGGAGTGATTTCTAAGCACAGAACAAGGAGTAACTGCTGTGTGGCACCAGGTGTAGCCCCAAACCTTAAAGAAAATAGTTAATCATCATCATAAAATTGATACTTCACTATTCTATATTTTATTGGAATAATCAAAGTTTAGACTAATGTATTCTTTATGACTTATATAAACTTGGATTTTAGTTAATTTTTCTTTGTTCTGTAGAAATAATATTTTATATAAAACAAAAAATTAAAAAAAAAGCAGCAAAAATACTGTTTTATATATTTCAAACCTAAAAATGTACTATCCCCTTTATTTTGAGCTAAACCTGGTGACGCTCAGAGTTAAATCTTGTCATCATACTCAGGGATCATTCTTGGTGGGGTTGAGAGATGTATGCAAGACAAGTACTCTACCCAGTGTACTATCAATCCAGCTCTTTAAAAATTCTACTTTTAGATAAGTAGGACCCAAAGCAATATTAAAACTTTGCTGCTGGGGTCGGAGCGGTGGCACAGCAGTAGTGGATAGGGCTTTTGCCTTATACGCTACTGACCCAGGATGGACCGTGGTCTGATTCCCAGAGTCCCATATGGTTCCCCTAGACAGGAACGATTTCTGAGCGCACAGCCAGGAATAATTCCTGAGTGTCACCGGGTGTGGTCAAAAACCAAAACCAACCAACCAAACCACCAAAGAAACAAAAACAACCTCACACGACTTTGCTGCTAAAGAATTAGGCTTTTTAAATATTTTACTAATGTACATTCAGATAAAATTTGATTCTAGTAACACCGAACATAAGTACACTTGATATTGAGAAGAGCCTTACACAGCCACTGTCATCTATTAAATGCATAGTTGAAAGAAGATTAAAACAATATTACATTTCCAACTCTAAGCATTAATTAATTTTCTATTTATAGGGACACTAACGTTGCTGTAGAATATCTTGCAATTTAACGTATTAAGTTAACGAGTTCTTTAAAATCAGTTTCACCTAAATTCTTTTTAGAAAACTTTTCAACTAGGCAGTAATAACGTACTGGATGCTTGGGTGTGGGAAAAAGTAATATGAAGAAAAGCCTTTTAGATTAACGAAAGTATTTACTCAGATTTTATTAGCTGTAGATTCCTGTCAAATCCTTATTTCTGAAATCTAGTCCCATTTTATTAATCTCTAGTACTTTGGCAATATTATGAACCAGATATATTAAAACTGCCAATGCGTTTAAGAATGATTTGATTCTAACTCGTTTTTGGAAAATCACTGCTTATTATCTTTCACACTAAATGCAAAACAAATGCATCAAGAAACATGTCCCCAAATGTCATGTGTCTTTTTGGGGGGTGTCACACCGGGCAGTGCTCAGGCATTACTCTTGGTTCTGCGCTAAGAAATTGATCCTGGCAGGCACTGTGAGCAATATGGGATGCCAGGATCGGCTGTGTTCAAGGTAAACGCCCTACCGCTGTGCTATCTCTTCGACCCCTGTTATGTGTCTTAATCCATTCCCCCCTCTTTATTTATCTATTTGCAGTTCATTATTCAATGTGTTCCAACTTTCATTAGAGTGGCGGGAAAGATCTGAGCCATACCAGTAACTAAGGGCTGTTCCTGGCTCTGTGTTTAGGAATGAGCCCTGCCCTGGCAGTGCTTAGTGGAATAGATGTGCCGAGAATCAAACCAGGATTGCAGTCACAACAGCACTAGATATATACATACTTGCCTTAGCAAGTTCTTTGCATATCGTAAGCCTTGTTCTGCCTTTTAAGTTACACTCTCCTGAGGGGATTTAATGTGCTGGAGCAGCTATTGAGCAGCTATCTAGGAGGCTCACACTAATTGTCAAATGGCTTTATCATTAGATATTTGCATACTAAAAGACCACAACAGGCTGTGCACAGGGTTTATTGTTGGCTCTGTGCCTCCGTGCCAGAGATGAAACTCAGGTTGCTTGTATGCAAGGCAAACAGTTTAGCCCGTGTACTGTCTCTCCAGCACCTCACAGGATTAAGACAATTTTTCTAAGACAGAAATACCAATTCTCCACAGATAGAGTATGACTGTTTCTATGGCAGGATTGGTGCAGTGGAAAAGAGCTCATGATTTATTAAAAACAGACATTTAAGTGGAGATTTAAATGTAAAGTATAAGCAGGTGTCACCTGCTCCTGGCTTTGAGGGGAGCTGTATCTATCTTTTACCAAAAGAACATTTCTAGTGATATCACTTTGTATTCCCTGAGATCACTTTACCTCTAAAGTAAGCCAAACTATGCCAGTTTGTTAAATGATTTTCAATAGTCTTAGTTTTGTGATCCTCTGAACAGTTGCAAAACTCTGATCATTCTACTTTCTGACATAGTTAAATATTATCTATTTTAATTTAATAATTTTTATTAAATCTATTTTTTGTTTTTGCTTTTTGGGCCACACCCCATGATGCTCAGAGGTTACTCCTGGCTATGCACTTAGTAATTGCTCCTGACTTGATGGACCTTATGGTACGCAGGGGGATTAAACAGCAGTTCATCACATGTTAGCATGTGCAAGGCAGACACTCTAGCACTTGTGCCACTGCTCTGGCCCCTATTACATCTATTTTAATTTAATAAATATTAAATATATGTAGATAAATATTATCTCTATTTACTTAAAATAATTTTCTTTACAGGGTCCCCATAATTCTGAGCTTTGCAGATCATACATTTTATATGTTGTATATTTTTCTTTCTTTTAATGACTATAATAATACAATTATTATCATAATTTATTATAACATTATAATAACATCTTAGATAATTATTGGATCTTAATTATACAAAAATATGTAGCATGATAGATGTAGCAATACCCAAATATAGGTCAGAGTTTGATGATACTGCTTTTACAAGCATATCTGGGAAATGTGTATGTAATATATTTATCATATTACTTTATATTTATATCACTTTATATTATTATATTTATATATTTATCACCTGCTTCCCTGCTTCCTGAACACAAATATGGCCATTTTTTCCCTGCATACAAAGTTCAAAGAGAACCATGAATTTGAATTCTGTTCCTTGGAATAAAGGTGCAAATGATGTTAAGGAACTCAGAGTCTGATTGGACAAATATGCAGTTTTTTACACTTATTGGTTCTCTATCCCTAACTAACATGAAATATGAAAAGGGAGACCACATCATAGAAAGTACTTAATTACTACCTGAATGAGAAAATACTTGTAAATGACTGCAATTTGAAGGTTATTTTTGCATATATCTCAAAGTTAAATGTGCCCAAATGTATTTCATCATCACATTAATGAGAAAAACTCATGACTGCCTATTGTGCAGGAATGGTTTGTGGAAGTGAGTAATTAAAATAGTTGACTCAAAAACGCACATTAAATTTATGAATCATGGACCTATGAGTAATTTCTTATTAATTTTTTTGTTTGTTTTTGGGTCACATCCGGTGGCTCTCAGGGGTTACTCCTGGCTCTAAGCTCAGAAATTGTTCCTGGCAGTCTCAGGGGACCATATAGGATGATGGGATTCGAACCACCTTCCTTCAAACAAGATAAACACCTTACCTCCATGCTACTTCTCTGGCCCTTATTAAATTTCTTATATCAAATGGCATATAAGCACCTCCACAAAATGAATGTAAATATATTTTTTGTTTTGTTTTGTTTTTTGGTCACACATATCTGTATTCAGGGCTGACCCTTGAATGTACTCAGAGATCATTCCTGTCAGGGGACCACTGTGCTGCTGGAGATCACTTCTAGATACTGTATGCAAACAAGTGCCTTGCCAGCTGTAGCCCTAGGCATAATATTTTATATAATATAATAAATATAATATAATAAAATAAAATATAATATAATAATATAATATATAATACAATGTAATAATAAATACAATACAATATAATAATAAATACAATAAATATAATATATCATCTTTTCAGCTCAAGATATCAATATTTAAATAAGTTACATTTCATTATTCTAAACTATTTAGTAGGCATCTCTTGGTCAGAAAAACTATTTTTCAACCCTGGCTATCAATGGGGTGACAGATGTCGCAGCCAGATCGCCCTCACATCCAGAAAAACTATTTTTCATTCAAGAAAATTATTGTATTTCTGCTGTAACAATATAATTGGTGTGTCATGGTGAATTTCTTCTTTGAGTTTTTCTTGCCCTGTAATGCATGGTGACCATGTGATCTGTTGCTTCATCATAATGCCTTTGGTCTCTTGGTTCACTTACCAACAGCAACACCCTTTGACGTTAGAATCAATAATAATAGAATAAAAAGGACATATTGCTTTTACATATGTGTTATTGCAGCATACATCTATTTATAGAGAATTTCATCAATATGGATGACTGCCTTAAGCTACACATTTAGTATTCATCAGTTTCAAGTGTTGAGAGATTTCAAATGCCAAGTATATTAAAGAAGTATGTCTGTAACCCAGACTATTTAATAGAAAGAGACAAAAGTTTCCTAAACAATTAATTACTGAAATCATTGCTAAAGAAACTGATTTCTTCACTTTCTCTTTCTCTCTCTGTCACTGTCTCTCTCTGTCACTGTCTCTCTCCATCACTGTCTGTCTGTCTGTCTGTCTGTCTGTCTGTCTGTCTGTCTGTCTGTCTGTCTGTCTGTCTGTCTCTCTCTCTCTCTCTCTCTCTCTCTCTCTCTCTCTCTCTCTCTCTCTCTCTCTCTCTCTCTCTCTCTCTCTCTCTCTCTCTCTCTCTCTCTCTCTCTCTCTCTCTCTTTAATATGGTGTTTTTCACTCAGGCTTGGGAACAAGTAGAGGCTGTGCTTATCCAGCAACACTAGGTGGCAGTAGTGGGTTTTTAGCTAAAACACTTCTTTTTCCAATGGGCAATAGTTACCACGATTAAGAATGACCACTTGATTGATTACTGAATAAATCTGACTATTTATGAAGTCGCTTTCTTTTATTTAAGAACTTTCTTTAACAAATAAGAATATTTACAAATTTCATAAAGAAATGAAAAAGCAAAATTACTACATAAGTCCATATTTGGAAGAATATGCTTAGTCTATGCAAATTAAATATAATACTCATAAATTCAAAGCCTTCCTCTTGCACAAAATAAAGTTCTTTCAAGAGAAGCAATGTTTTCACAGAAGTCTTTCATTTAACACATTAGCAATTGCTACCAGTTAGACCGTTCTTCGTAATATGTAATTCAAAGGGACTGACTTGTCAACATCTGATTGATATTTGAAAGGCTACGTGAACTTTTGTTGATTTATTTTCCGTAATGCTACTCAGTATTTTTAAGACTCTGGTGTAAATATCTTTTAACACAAGAGAAACCCATTAATCCTTCTGGAAAAAACTAAATTGGTGTCAATTTTTGAATCATGAAATAAACAAGATTAATAATCTGACCTTAGTCTGGCAGATTGGGTCAAGAAATAAAGATTGGATAAGTTCTCAAATTCTAAAAAGGTTTCATACAGAATTTACGCTGAATAATTTAATGTAACTTTTTTGTAATTTTTCCAACAGAGGCAGGATAATGTGGGCAAAGGAGCTTTAGACAGTTTTGATTTTTAGCACCTCATTTATTTTGTCACTTCTAGTCAACTGTGTTACAGCCTGAACTTTCAAGTATTCACTTTTGATTTTGTGCTATGTGCGTGTTGTCTTAAATGATTTCCACATTTTATTTGGGTTTGTGATCAACAGTTTCTAATTTCTTTAAGGATCCAAGGATCAATTGATCAAAGGATCAGTCAGTATCTATATCAGTCATTATGTGTATTTGATACAAAATGTAAAAGTGTGTGCATATGTGTGCATGTGAGTGTATGAAGGATGAAGTCTAGTTTTAAACTCCACTCAAAACGAAAAAGCCAGAGTATATAGTGCTACTCTGGGATTTATTAATTTACATTACTGCCAGGTATTGAGATCATTGCACAAGTTTCCGTAACCAGGAGAAGGAAATGAGACATTAATAAATTGTGATCATGTTAAAATTGAAAACTATAATTTGCGAGGCTGGGAAAATCCACGAAACTACGCCTGCCCAGTGGGGTCCGACTGTGAAAAATTGTGAGTGCTGCCTGTGTGTGTCTGTCTACTGTTCTGTTGCGTGAACCTCTTGGGAGTGGGCCGAAAAGTGGCTTCAGCAAAGCACGGATGTTCTGCTTAGCTATTCAGCCATGCGCTCTTTCTAAGAAAAGAACACCATCACCACAAGAAGAAAAAATCACACTAAGAACTGTGCTGGATTACTGAAGCCCAGCATTTCTCTCCGGACTGTCTTCTCTGCTGCATGCTTGGGCCTAAGATTTGATTCTGTGTGAGGCTTCATCCACGGAGGACTCCCCTCCCTTGGAGGCAAGTTGACCCACCCAGAAAGGTTGGAGTCAGAGGAGTTTGGTTGCCTGCATCATTTAGCCAATAAATACCACCACAACACATAGAAAAACCCACAATACAAGTGTGACAATGGGGAAACAACGCAGGTCAGCATCAGACATAGAGAATGAAGATGACAATTCTGATGACATGATAATGACCAACCAACTAATCAACCTCTCAGATAAGGACTTTAGACTAGCAATATGGAAGATGCTCAACAAACTCAAAGAAACCATGGATCGAGTTGAACAGAACACTAATAAGAACCAAGAAAATATGAAGACAGAAATCACAAAACTCCAAACTGAAATAACATGTCAACTAACAGGCCTGAAAATCTCAGTAAATAAAGTGAATGGCAAAATGGATAAGCTCTGGGACAGGGTATCAGAAGCAGAGAATAGACTGGTGCTGCAAAAGATGAGATAATTAACAATTCCATACAGCGGGAGAATTAGAAAAAAATTTAAAGCAAATCAACAGACAATGGAAAAATTAGTCAAAGAATGGGAACAGATGAAAATAGAAGTCTATGATAAGCTCAACAGAAAACAACTTAAGAATCATCGGAGTCCCAGAGACCCAGGAAGAAAATTTCCAGGAATAATCATGGTCAAGAACATCATTAAAGAGAAACTTCCAGAGCTAAAGAATATATGTGATCCTGCATGCTCGAAGAGTACCAACCAAAAGAGACCCCAGGAAAAATACCCCAAGACAGTGACTAATCCCACAGATAGAGACAAAATTCTGAAAACAGCAAGATTAAAAAGGAAAATTACATTCAAGAGAGCATCCTTGAGATTTATAGCAGACCTGTCACCAGAAACATTCAAGACCAGAAAGCAGTGGTGGGATATTGTGACAAGACTGAATGAAATGAATGATTCACCTAGAATATGTACCCAGCAAAACTCACTTTCCGGTTTGATGGAAGAATACATGGTTTCACAGACAAAAAACAGCTCAGAAACTTTACAAACTCAAAACCAGTCTTACAAGAAAAACTGAAAGACATAATTTAAGACAAGACTAACCAAAAGACACACCAAATTTTGATATAAAGATGGTATTAAATCGCAGGACAATTCTTTCTCTCAACGTCAATGGACTAAATGCACCAGTTAAGAGACACAGAGTGAGTGGGGCCGGGCGGTGGCGCTGGAGGTAAGGTGCCTGCCTCGCCTGCGCTAGCCAAGGGACCACGGTTCGATCCCCCGGCATCCCATATGGTCCCCCAAGAAGCCAGGAGCAACTTCTGAGCGCATAGCCAGGAGTAACCCCTGAGCGTCACAGGGTGTGGCCCAAAAACCAAAAAAAAAAAAAAAAAGAGAGACACAGAGTGGCTAAATGGATCAAAAAACTCAATCCAACCTTCTGCTGCCTACAAGAAACGCACCTGAATAGTCAAAACAAACATAGACTCAAAATCAACGGCTGGAGAAAAATTATCCAAGCAAACAACACCCATAAAAAAGCTGGAGTGGCCATACTAATATCAGATAATGCAAACTTTATACTCAGGAAGGTTGTAAGGGCCAAAGATGAACATTTTATATTAATTAAGGGGTATGTAGAGCAGGAAGAAATAACTCTCCTAAACATATATGCACCGAATGAGGGGCCAGCAGAATATTGAATACAACTGTTGACAAATCTGAAAAATAATATCAATAACAACACAATAATTGTGGGCTTTGTCAACACTGGATAGGTCAACCAGACTGAAACCCAACAAGAATATACTAGACCTGAAAAGAAAAATGGAAGAAAGAGGCCTAGTGGATATATATATATATATATATATATATATATATATATATATATATATATATATATATATATATATATATATATAGGACACTCCATCCCCAGAAACCTGGATACACATTCTTCTCCAATGTACATGGGACATTCTCCAGGATAGACTACATGCTGGCACACAAAACATACCTCCATAATATCAAGAGGATAGAACTTTTGCGGACTACTTTTGCTGACCACAAGGCTCTGAAATTATTTGTGAATTCCAAAGGGACACAGAAGAAAAACTTTAACACCTGGAAGTTAAACAGCCTCATACTCAATAACCAGAGGGTCCGAGATAAAATCAAAGACAAAATCAAATGGTTCCTGGAAACAATTGACAATAAAGACACAAACTATCAGAACTTATGGAACACAGCAAAAGCAGTACTAAGAGGAAAATTTATAGCTTTGCAAGCACACCTCAGGAAGGAAGAAGGAGCTTACCTGAGTAGCTTAATGACACAGCTAATAGAACTAAAATGTGCTCAACAAAAGTACCCAAAAACAGGGAGACAGACAGAAATAACAAAGCTGAGAGCAGAAATCAATGAAGTGGAAAGCCAAAAAACAATCGAAAAATCAACAAAAACAGAAGTTGGTTCTTGAAAAATAAAAGAGATTGGTAGACCATTGGCGAAACTAACAAAGAAAGAGAGAGAGAAACTTGATAACTCATATTAGGAATGAAAAAGTAGAGATCAATACTGATATGACAGAGATTCAAAGGGTAATCAGAAACTACTTTGAGAAACTCTGTGCCACTAAAAATGAGAACCTGGAAGAAATGGATAAATTCTTGGACTCTTATAATCTTCCACGGTTGAATGAAGAGGATGTAGCATAAACACCCCTATCACTATTGATGAAATTAAAACGGTAATAAATGTCTGCCCAAAAACAAAAGCCCAGGTCCAGATGGATTCACTAGTGAATTCTTTCAAACTTTCCAAGAGGAACTACTACCAATCCTGGCAAGAATCTTTCATGAAATTGAAGAAATGAAATTGAACAAACAAAAACATTTCCAAATAGCTTTTATGAAGCCAACATCAACTTGATACCTAAATCAGACAGAGATGCTACGAAAAACCAATATCGCTGATGAATACAGATGCAAAGATCCTCAACAAAATCTGGCAAATAGGATACAATGCCTCATTAAGAAGATCATCCACTATGATCAAGTAGGTTTCATCCCAGCAATGCAAGAATGGTTTAACATCCATAAATCTATCAACATAATACACAACATCAACAACAAGAAAAATAAAAATCACATGATCATATCAATAGATGCAGAGAAAGCATTTGATAAGGTCTAACACCCATTCTTGATCAAAACTCTCAGCAAGATGGGAATGGAAGAAACCTTTTTCAATATAGTTAAGGCCATCTACCACAAGCCAGTGGCAAATATTATCCTCAATGGAGAAAAATTAAAAGCTTTCCCTCTAAATTCTGGCACAAGACAAGGCTGTCCTCTCTCACCACTCCTATTCCACATAGCACTGGAAATACTCGCTATAGCAATTAGGCAAGAAAAAGTTATCAAGGGAATCCAGATAGGAAAGGAAGAATTCAAGCTCTCACTGTTTGCAGATGACATGATACTCTACTTAGAAAACCCTAAAGACTCTAACAAAAAGCTTCTAGAAACAATAGACTCATATAGCAAGTTGGCAGGCTACAAAATTAACACACAATAATCAATGGCCTTTCTATACACCAATAGTAATAAGGAAGAAATAGACATTAAGAAAACAACCCCATTCACAATATTGCCACACAAACTCAAACATCTTGGAATCAACTTGACTAAAAATGTGAAGGACCTATACAAAGAAAACAATAAAACTCTGCTCCAAGAAATAAGAGAGGACACGCGGAAATGGAAACACATATCCTGCTCACGGACTGGCAGGATTAACATCACTAAAATGGCAATACTCCCCAAGGCATTACACAGATTTAATGCTATCCCTCTAAAGATACCCATGACATCTTCAAAAAGTGGATCAGGCACTTTTAAAATTTGTTTGGAACAAATCTTTGAGAAAAAGAATATGGGAGGAATTACTTTCTCCAACTTTAATCTTTACTACAAAGCAATAGTTATCAAAACAGCATGGTATTGGAATAAGGACAGGCCCTCAGATTAGCGGAATAGGTTTGAATACTCAGAAAATGTTCCCCAGACATACAATCACCTAATTTTTGATAAAGGAGCAAGAAATCCTAAATGGAGCAAAGAAAGCCTCTTGAACAAGTGGTGTTGGCACAACTGGCTAGCCACTTGCAAAAAATTGAACTTAGACCCCCAACTAACATCATGTACAAAGGTAAAATCCAAATGGATTAAAGACCTCAATATCGAACCCAAAACCATAAGATATATAGAACAACACATAGGCAAAACACTCCAGGACATTGAGACTACAGGCATATTCAAGGAGGAAACTGCTCTCTCCAAGAAAGTGAAAGCAGAGATTAACAGATGGGAATATATTAAGCTGAGATGCTTCTGCACCTCAAAGGAAATAGCGCCCAGGATACAAGAGCCACCCACTGAGTGGGAGAAACTATTCACCCAAAACCCATCAGATAAGGGGCTAATCTCCAAAATATTCAAGGCACTGACAGAAATTTACAAGAAAAAAACATCTAATCCCATCAAAAAATGGGGAGAAGAAATGGACAGACACTTTGATAAAGAAGAAATACAAATGGCTAAAAGACACATGAAGTAATGTTCCATGTCACTAATAATCAGGGAGATGCAAATCAAAACAATGATGAGATACCACCTCACACCACAGAGAATGGCACACAGCACAAAGAATGAGAATAAACAGTGTTGGCGGGGATGTGGAGAGAAAGGAACTCTTATCCACTGCTGGTGAAAATGCCGTCTAGTTCAACCTTTATGGAAAGCGATATGGAGATTCCTCCAAAAACTGGAAATTGAGCTCCCATACGATCCAGCTATACCACTCCTAGGAATATACCCTAGGAACACAAAAATACAATACAAAAACCCCTTCCTTACACCTATATTCATTGCAGCACTATTTACCATAGCAAGAGTCTGGAAACAACCAGATGCCCTTCAACAGATGAATGGCTAAAAAAAACCTGTGGTACATATACACAATGGAATATTATGCAGCTGTGGGGAGAGATGAGGTCATAAAATTTTTCTATACATGGATGTACACGGAATCTATTATGCTGAGTGAAATAAGTCAGAGAGAGGGAGTGAAAAATGCAGAATGTTCTCACTCATCAATGGGTTTTAATAAAAATGAAAGACATTCTTGCAATAATAATTTTCAGGAACAAAAGAGAAAAGAGCTGGAAGTTCCAGCTCACCTCAGGAAGCTCACCACAAATAGTGATGAGTTTAGTTAGAGAAATAACAATCACCACAAAGAATGATGAGTTCATTTAGAGAAATAACTACATTTTGAACTGTCCTAATAATGAGAATGTATGAGGGAAATGGAAAGCCTGTCTAGAGAACAGGCGGGGGTCGGTTGGGGAGGAGGGAGATTTGGGACATTGGTGATGGGAATGTTGCACTGGTGATGGGTGGTGTTCTTTACATGACTGAAACCCAAACACAATCATGTATGTAATCAAGGTGTTTAAATAATATATATATATATAAAAGAAAACTATAATTTGCATTGTTATCATTACTTTGTTATCTGAATGCACAGAGGGAAATCAAACACCTAAGTTCAGTCTCTTATAGAGACTAACTCCTTTTTAAAGTCTTAATATAGTCTCAGCATTAGGCATCCCCAATCTAGCTAAAATGGAAACTGCCTTAGAGACCTAGAAAAACAGGAGAGGTTTAACCTATTTTCATTTTTTGTTTGCTTTTATTTTTCACAGACAAGATTCCTGTTATTTGTATAAATGGTATCTTAGTATGGCAGTCTTTAGGACTTCTTTTATTCAAGGTGGTAGAATGAGACACCATTATTCAGTTTAATTATGATTTTAGTATGTCCAGAAATTAAGAATTGGAGTACTGAAATTGGCTTCATGAGAGGATTTAGATTTTTTCTGTCTGACAACAGCATTCACTTAGCATCTGTACATTCCAAGCTCTAGTCAAAGTGTTTTATTAAAAGTATGATTTAAAATTTTTATATTGGAATGTGATATATAATCAATGCATAGTAGAGAAAGGCAATAAGCGGTAAAACCACTATTTGAATCAGGAGATTCAAATCAGTTCTAAGGTCGTCTTATAATTACTACTTCTGGTATTAGAACTGAGTTATTATTTGCATAAGCAAAAGGAAATACTTATATGGTACCTATTTTTTAATCAAAGTAATACAATTATGTAGGTGTTATAGGCTTGTTTACTTCAGCATTTCTTTGTCCTTCTAATGCAAAATTGGGCTATTGCTACCCTGTGAACAATCAATATATGAAAATTCTTGCTATAGCATTCCTTATAAGATTAATAAAAGGTTTTTGCTATTTAATTTATCTTACTAAGAACAACAGCAATAATAAACTGTTATTTTAGATTGAGTCGTATGAAAAGATGTTCCATCATTTTCTCAACAATAACAAAAAAACATGTTTCTTATTACTCATGTGTCTACCAGTCAATTGGTTAGGAAGCTTCTATTTCTGTCTCCTATAGCTATTATAACAAAATGAATCTCAGATAGCTAAAAAAACAGAATAAAAGAAAAGAAAGAAAGTAAAGCAAACCAACAGCATTAATGATCACTTTTAATAAGTGCTTTCCCTGGTAAAATGTGAAAAAAAGGCAAAAAATTAAGCTTATTAGCTCCTAGCAGTATACACATTCCATAACTATAAACAAGTTAACATTATTTTACTTTTCAAAGGTATGACAAAAACTAACAAATGCCCATTTATGGAGAGGTACAGCTCCAGAAAAATCCTGTCATTTGACCATTGAACTCTTCATTGGGGCAAAATTATCTCTTTGGCTTTCATGTTCACTGGAAGGTACATTTTTTCTTACCTCAACCATGGGCTGCATATCACCAGGGATGATCATTTAATTTCACATTTTATTAAAGCATTTAATGCAAAGCCATGTTATAACTGAAGGCAAAGCGCAAAACCTGGTATAAAAATCTCTTCTTCAGAACATAGTAATGAGAGAATTACCACATTAATCTATGTATAAAGACCCTTTAGAGATTTTCATGCCTCCTGTGGTTTCATTTTCTATGGAAATGTGGAGTTAAAAAAGAGCTTCAAAGAAAATCATTCATCATTAAACATTTCACATTTACAGGTACCTCTCTGTCAAGATGTGGTTTCTGTGATGACACACAATGTGACACCTTGTTTTAGCTGAGTTCTCCTTAGAGAACCTGCAGTGTGCCCTCACCTTGATCCAGCATACATGAGCTGTGACAGATATACTGGACAAATTAAGTCTCCTCTGTTATGGAAAGGGACATCTTCCAAGCAACAATCTGTTATCTGTCTGATGATTGCATCTAATTGATAGCTGTTAGCAAATCAATAGAATTCTACATTGTGTCTTTCTAATACTATTCAAAAACGTCAGCCATCTATACCAGTGTATCACCAGCTGTTTAGTTTTCTTTGATGTCTCAAAAAAAGATCAGAGGGAAAAAAGTTATTTTCAACTGTGCCTGCACTCAGGACTCTTGTCCTCTGGTTCCAGAAATCAACCAAGCAGATAATGCAGTGGGTAGCAACAAGATGGAACTTACAGGTTAGATGAAGCAGCATTCATCAGAAGCTCACTCTATTTTTCTTGTCTGGACAAAGTGACCTCTGGATAACTAAGGTTTTAGCATAGAGTTCCTGTATCAAGTCAAAAGTGATTTGGTGTGTGATTCTAAAAAGGTACAGAATTCCTTATCAGCATCCTAAATTTTTAAGCCTTTTTATAATGAATGGTCTGAAATACTGTTCCGTTCATAACAGAAGAGTACCTCTGTACTAGCCAAAGTCAAATGCAACTTGTAGTCCAGACCATTGCCAAATAGCTCTTGCTGTTATGTAAATGATCATCAGGGTTTCCAAGGACTGAGAGTCATTTCAAATGGCCTTAGAAAGTATATTGAATGATTTGCTTCAGCGCATGTTTTCATCTGCTTGTTCTTTTTCCCATGCTCAAAGACTATGTGATAAAATATAATCTTCATATTTATAATGCAAATAAAAACAAAATGATTAACATTTTTACTTTATTTTCATTAGTGATGGGTATCTTGCAAATATAAATATTAATAATTCTGAGCTAACAATTATTAATTAATATTATTAATACTTAATTAATAATTAATTCAGAATTAATAATTCTGAAATCCAATAAATTCTAGTTTAAAAATTATTCTGTGTTTAGGAACTGAACGGAGAAAAGTTGTGTAAAAGGTAAACAACCTTGGCCCCAGGATTGCTGTTGATCATTATGCCCAAGTCCAGGAACTTATTTATTCAGCTAACCTCACTCCCTTCAACCTCACCGATGCTAATCATTAAGTCTAAGAAAAAATGAGAAACAGATCTAAATATCAGTAGTCTTGAAAAATTGCATTAGGACCAACTCTGTTTGCTTAGTTCATCAGTTACTAAACAATGTATTTGGTTTTGTCACTGGACATTTCTATATTAGTATATTCCTGGTCCCATAGTACATAGCCTATATATTGATGAAATGTAGCATTGCTTGCCTTACATCTCTCCTTTTCACTATAGAAACCATCACATCAAATAATAACAGACTAGGTTCTCTGTTTTGCACCATCCAGTTCTTTAAGCAAATAGTCTATTTAAGAATCCTAGCCAATGTTTTCCAATCAACCCCACCTGCCAGGGACATAAATCTGATGTTTTCACAGCAAATGTAAAGCTTGGGTCACCATCTATCCTTGGTAGAAAGTCAAATTACAAGATCCTTCACTCAGATCTAATTGTGTATGCTTTGATGGTAGCACATCTCATTGTACTTTTCTGCAGGCAGAGATGGCATAGTTATCCCATTCTCAGCATGAGGATAGAAGAGTAATAGTAATTACCACTTTCATTTATGGCAAAAGATGGGACAGGTTTATATATAATTATATAATATTTATATTATATATAAATATATAATATATATAAATATACGATATATATATGTGATGAGAGCTACACTGATAGACAGGCTCCCAAAGAAGGGTTATTGGTAGCTCCCAAGTGGAGTTACCAATTCCCAGATTGAAAGAGACATGTCTGAAGGGGACACCTAAGAAAACAATTCAATACTGAACAAAATTTGCAAGAAGGAGGGATATGGATTGAAATGTAGTATTTGGAGTAAAAACCATAAAATAGAACAGTTTTGATACATCAAATAGTTGTAGATGTGTGATTGCCTAGTGTCTTATAATAACTAGAAAGGAGCTGTTGTGACACTGAGGTGGAAAGACAACAGAAAGTCCACCTGAAGGACACTCGCTGTCTTGAGGTGAAAAAAGCTGCATGCTTCCCTGAAGGTTATGAGGAGCCAGTGGAAGAATTATGTATGAAGTGAGAAACATAATTTTCTATGTGTGTTAGCATGTAGGTATGTGTGTATTTGTCTATTTACTTGGGACTGTTCCCTGATGAATTTAGTGGCTATGTGCTCCAGGATTATTTCTCGCAGGTTCTGCTGTTGTTTAAAATCAAACTATGGTCTTCCACAGGCAAGGAAAATACCTTTTGCTTTGATCTCTAGTCTGATTTTGTAAGTTTTAAAAATTCATGCTGCTTTTATATGGCCAAAAATAATGTGGAGGTGAATTGGGGGTAAACAGTAGGAAAAGCATCACATGGAATGTCTAAGAAAAATATATCATACCCTCTTTTGATGCCTTATGTAGTTCAGAATGCTTTTTTGTTGTTTGTTTTTGTTTGGTTTGGGTTTTGTTTTTGTTTTTGTTTTTGGTTTGGGGTTTTTTTTTTTTTTGGTGTTTGGGCCACACATGATGACGCTTAAGCTATGTGCTCAGAAATCGCTCCTGGCTTGGGTGATTGAACCACGATCTGTCCTAGGTTAGCACGTGCAAGGCAAACGCCCCGCTGCTTGCACCACCACTCTGGTCCCTAGTTCAGAATGTTTAAGCATTTACAAGCATTTAAAAACTATTTAGTTGCAAAAACTAGTATTTCTAATAAATCATTTCCTTCCTGACTCCTCCACACAGAATAAAGTAATTGTTGTCAGATATTGGAAATATCATCCTATAAAAGATTTCTGCTATAAAACTAGGAAAAAGAACTAACTAAACTTGCAGGAAAAAATGATTCACTCATCTGACTTTTCAGGCCAAGAAGGTATTTTGAGTAATATGCACACAGGTCCAAATAAAATGATAGGAAATCAAGTTGAACTGACTTATTAATTATATTATCTAGCTCTAAATTCAAATGGAAGTATTTCCCTTTATCAAATCTTAGCTAGCATTTGGTGGTTGTGCAAAAGAAGTAAAGAAAATGGGTTGAGTCTTCATAATCCACCATTGGCCACTGAGTTCATTCAGTGACTCTGCCTTTCTTCTGTAGAAAATATGATTAATGCATCCAGTAATTTATTTAATTGGTCATCAGAATAGTACCAGTTTGCTCTTTTATATCTAGTGTACAAATATGCTTTGTCTAATCAAAGACAAAGCTTAGATATCCACTTAAATATGTGGTACAAAATAGGCATTTATAATATTTTGGCTATTCAGTACTTAGTTTAATCTTTCTAAGAGCATCTTTATTTCCTTTGAGGGACTTGTATATCATCCTAAAGGTGACCCTTTCACTTGCAAAGGAAATTCACCAATCAATTTGGAAGCTTTTTAAGATTGAGTTCTCTTGGCAATCTATTGGGGGGGGTGTTAATTTTCATTCAAATAGGGTCCAATTCACTTTCACTTCAACAATTTGAAATCCTTAGGAGTAGAATAAACATCTGGAGAAAAATATTCTTGCATTAACCATGCCTAGAGTGTGGCACTAATTGTATTCCAATTATCTTCAGCCTGGGTATATTCTCTATGCAACTCATCTTTCCAACAGCAACTTTCAATCTTAAAATCCTCTCACACAAGGGTTAATTATTTTTTGAAAGGGGCGGTAAACTCAGTTTGATTAGCATCCAGCTAAAGTCAGCTAAAATAAAAAGAAATTCTGTGTTTGGATTATATTGTGGAGTTCATCAAAAGCAAAATTAAAAATAAAATTGAGTTGTTACTTCCTAAGCCTGTAATAAATTATCAATATGACATTTAGATCAAGTAAAGTTGTCTCTAACATCTCTTTTGTTTGTTTTTGTTTTTGGGCCACACCCGGCAGTGCTCAGGGGTTACTCCTGGCTATCTGCTCAGAAATAGCTCCTAGCAGGCACGGGGGACCATATGGGACACCGGGATTTGAACCAACCACCTTAGGTCCTGGATTGGCTGCTTGCAAGGCAAACACCACTGTGCTATCTCTCCGGGCCCTCTAACATCTCTTTTACCTCTAAAATCATTTTATCTCAAGCACTTTTGTGGATTCTATCATGTGCTTAGAGAACTATATTAATTTTATTAGTTTCAAATTGATATTAATCTGTCAACAAACATAGTAATCAATGATTTCCTTCTTTACCAAATATAAATTTTAAAGTAATTAAATATTTGTTAACAGTGAGAAAATCGAGAAAATTATTAAACCAACCAGAGGCTATTTTTATTTGCTTACTGATGTGTGTGTGTGTGTGTGTGTGTGTGTGTGTGTGTGTATATATATATACATATATATATATAAAGTAATTAAATATATTGAGAGAAAATATTTTAATGATTTATTGCATGTATTATCTTTCTCTATTCCTGAGGGATCTTATTCTCAATTTTTAAATCTCAACTTGGTGAATGTTTCTGCTTAATCATATTGTCCAACACAAAACTTTAGATTATTCCCACAAAAATAGTATACCTTGGGGTCGGAGAGCTAGCACAGTGGTAAGGCATTTGCCTTGCATGTGGAAGGACGTTGGTTCGAATCCTGGCGTTCCATATAGTCCCCTGAGCCTGCTGGGGGCGATTCCTGAGCATAGATTCAGGAGTAACCCCTGAGCGCTGCCGGGTGTGACCCAGAAACAAAAACCCAGCAACAAAAAAAAAAATTCTTTAAAAAAATAGTATACCTTAACTTGTTTATTTTTATCTACTCCATGACAAAAGTTTGAACACTTAAAAATAAATTAAATTACAGATATATTAAATTATCATTGAGATAGAATAATTGTTAGCAGATATTTGATAATATACTTCACTCATAAAATAATAAAATAAACATAGATTTTATATTAAATGCCACTATATCTTGAAGCACTCAACCAAAAAATTAGCAGTCTCTAGTTTTAAGTGAAAAGAAATCATAAATTGATTTGTTATTGATGATAGTACCTCTAAAATTTTAAATTTCATACAAGTAAAAATAATGAGTTATACTTAAAAGGATATAGTCTTAAAAACATATATATGTAATCTTCAATGTGAGATATGAGGTTCGTTATTTTATGTTTGCATTCATTGATTTATAAGAATCACAACTTAACATAAATTTACAGTATAGTATATACAATATATACTATATATTGTATATACTACATATATGCACACAATTTGAAAATACACACTAAAATAATGATCTAATTATATTGACAAGCTTAGTCATTTAAATATACAAGTATAACCATCTATCAACAACTACCTACTCAAAGACAACTTTTAAGATATTTGAATTATTAATAAAAAACTAAAAATATGCCCTGATTGTAGTTTAAGATATCTAATTCTTGAAAGCAAACTCAAACTTACCTTGGGTTTATAGAAATTATAATTATTCTCCATTAACACAGAGCTCAAATCTCAAATTAATTAGGTTGGGGGATTTAGATATTTTCATGACTGAATAATCTGATGAATATGAAGCTATGAGTGAAGCTAGATCCAAAGCTCACAGCTCACAGAATATAATCAGGATGTATTTCTCCTTTCAAGGCAATACTTTTCTATTTGGCTGATAATTTTATGTATTTATTTTTGCTTTTTGGGCCATATCCAGTGATGCTCAGGGGTTACTCCTGGCTATGCACTCAGAAATCGCTCCTGGCTTGGGGACCATATGAGACCCCAGAAGTTCAAACCACAGTCCATCCTAGATTAGCCGCATGCAAGGCAAAATGCCTACGCTTGTACTACCGCTCCAACATCATTGACTGATAATTTTAAGACACTTGCCAGTAGTTCTGAATCTATATGTTTCTAGATTTACATTCAGAGATAAATAACATGCTTCTTTTTTCCCAAAGAACACGTAAAAGATTTATGTAGTTGGTATCTACATGACCACTCAGTGCCAGGTCTCATTTTGAAAACAAAAAGCTAACAAATAGGGGCTGGATTTGTGGCACAAGAGCTAAGGTGTCTGTCTGCCTTGCATACACTAGCTTAGGACAGACCGTCCCATATGGTCCCCCAAACCAGGTGCGATTTATGAGCGCATATTCAGGAGTAACCCCTGAGCGTCACCAGGTGTGGGCCAAAAACCGAAAGAAAAAAAAAAGCAAACAAACAAACAAAAATGGGCCATTTGTTTTTACCTTGATCTAGAAAGCACTATCTTTAATAAAACTTCAAAAAATGGGGAAAGTGGTAGGCCTCCAGGAAAAATTAGAAAATCTATCCAATGCTTCTTATTTAAGTCAGCAGCTTTTTCATGAGGGAAGGAGGGAGAGGGGGGGAGAAGAGAGAGAAGGGAGAGAGGGAGAGAGAAGAGAGGAGAGAGAGGAAGGAGAGAGGAGAAAGAGGAGAGAGGAGGGAGAGAGAAAGGAGAGAGAGAGAGAGAGACGGGGTTTAAAAACTCAATACTTGATATACTTTGGGATCTTTTACTTCTTTGAGGAACTAATAGATTTTTAATATCTCAGTTTTAACTTTTGGCAAAACTCATAAATTTAAGCTGTGTAGTCTTTTGTTCTAAAGTTGTGGCTTGCTTTTGTATTTAAAAATTCACTACTTCACTGAGAAGACAAAGTCATAGGATACTTAAACATAGAATTTTAACAATTTTTATCATTTATATGTAATTTTCACCAAATGGAAATTTTGAATTACTTGAAATATTCTCAAGAGTTACTGCATTTTCAACATGCTTTATCATTCATTCATTCTATATACACACCATTATTTCTCAAATTCAATACACAATATTTAATAAAGTAGTTAAATCCATTTTTAATAAAATTAGATTATTGAATAAGGCAGTCAAACATATTTCATCAAGTCATGGAATATTTATTTCATGAAAATATTTTTCAGGGGCCGGGCGGTGGCGCTGGAGGTAAGGTGCCTGCCTTACCTGCGCTAGCCTAGGAGACGGACCGCGGTTCGATCCCCCGGCGTCCCATATGGTCCCCCAAGCCAGGAGCGACTTCTGAGCGCATAGCCAGGAGTAACCCCTGAGCGTTACCGGGTGTGGCCCAAAAACCAAAAAAAAAAAAAAAAAAAAAGAAAATATTTTTTATATTTTATCTAATAAATCTAATTTTCTCCCTTCAGTTAAAATATACTTAATCTGATGCAAAATTAAAATAATAACTGAAATAATAATATAATAAAGTATATCAATAAAATACTATTTCCTTTTATTTATTTGTTGGGGGGAACTTTGCATCAGACCCAGAGGAATTCAGAATTACTCCTGTATCTATGCTCAGGAGTAATCTATCACTCCTGGAGAGGTTTCTGGGACATTAGAAAGAACCAGGAATTGTATTTGTGTCCATTGGACTGTACTATAACTGTACTGTAACAGTAAGGAGTTTTGAATTAAATTTGTTTGAGAACCACCAACCAAAAAAATGTCTGGAAGTCAGCTTGTGAACCAATGGGGGATTTTTCATGAATATGAAATACTGTAGGTCTAATTAGGAAGCCAAACTCATCTTATTTTTTTCTCAGTGTGAAAAGAACACCTTGACTATAGTTTCCTTCTGCAGCATATTGTCAGTGCTCCCCTCCAAGTCCTCTGGTTTTTGTGATATTCATTCTTATCAGAAATACATACTCACCAATTCCTGTGGGTCTTGCTCTATGTGAGGGAGTTGGCAAGTCAATCACAATGGTGTGATGAAGTGATAGTGTGTGTGAAAATATTATTTTCATCAAATAGTAGGTTTAGATCTTAATGAAAAAGAACACTTTTGTAACAAATACTGCAACTGGAAGGATTTTCAGACTGTGTTTGTTCAAGGAAAAGTACTATTTAAAATTATACTTTATAATATTGTTTAGGTGTCTTATCTGTATGAGCCTAAAACTTAGCTCTAGGAGTAGAAAATGACCAAAAACAGGAACTATAGAATATGTAGTTTTATTATTAAAATGATGATGGGAAAATGCAAATAGGTTTATTATATATAGTTGTATTTTCAATTATCATTAGGTGTTGTTACAGAAAATTGTATTTATATAGGTCCATCTATATGTATGTTTGTGTGTATTTTTATTGGCGTATTTTAGTAACACCAGACATTGCTCTCCTGTCTTTGTGCTAATTGCTCGCTCCTGCAGGGTTCAGGGTATGTGGTATTAGTGATTTAAATTGGGTTTAGTCATATGCAAGGAAAGTGCTTTACATATTGTACTATTTCTCCAGCCCTACAAAAATTTTAAATAAAGTAAATGCCCTTGTCCTTGTGGGATACATTGCAAGGTCTTCAGTAGTGGCTTGAACTATAGATAGTTTTGAATCCTTTATATTCTATATCTTACTATACATAAATATGTATAAATATGCTACATTTTAATTAAAATTAGGTACAGTAACAGATTAACAGCAAAACCAAAATACAATAAAACATTATAATAATATACAATGATAAAAATTATATGAATGTGGTTTCTTATCTTTCACAAAATCTCACCAGGCTCACCAAAATCTCATATGTAGTACTTTTAATCCATAATTTACAATAGGAAACTGGAAATGGGGGGGGGGGAACAGCTACAATTCTTTTTAGGAATCAAAGTTAATAATACGAATTGGGCCTGGAGCAACAGCACAGTGGGTAAGATGTTTGCCTTGCATATAGCTGACCCAGTTTAGTTCTCTGGCATTCCATATGGTCCCCCTGCCAGGAGTGATTTTTAAGTGTAGAGCTAGGAGTAAATCCTAAGTGCCCCCAAACAAACAAACAAACAAATTGTAGGGGCCAGAGAGATAGTCCAGAGGGTAAGGTGCTTGCCTTACTTGCAATTGACATAGGTTCAATCCGCAACACGCATATAGGCCCCTGACACACTAGAAGAGTTCTATGAACACAGAGAAAGGAGTAAGACCTGAAAAAAACAAAAACAAAAAACTTGGTGCTTGCTACTGTACCTTATCATTTCTTTCTTTTCTGTTCTTTTTTTTTTGGGGGGGTGGGGGGACATATCCAGTGATGCTCAGGGGTTATTCCTGGTTATGTGCTCAAAAATTGCTCCTGGTTCGGGAGACCATATGGGTCGCCATGAGATCGAGCCCTGGTCCATCCTAGGTCAGCCGCATGCAAGGCAAACACCCTACCACTTGTGCCACCACTCTGGTCCCTCCTTTCAATTTTTTATTGTTTCTTTCTATTCCTTTTTTTTTAATAACTTTGCTCTCATCTGGAAAAACTATGTCAATTATGTGATGTATTTTCTTTAAATAAATTTAAAAAATAAGTATTAGCATAGTAGTTCTGTCAACCTTTAAATAAATTTTTTCCTATTGCATTCAGAAGTCAGATGTTTTTACATTAAATGCTAAAGCTGCAAAGCCTTCATAAAAGAAATGTGGGTTGTTCTGGATGGGAAGCTTTTCATAAGCAGTCAGAAAAAGAAGCATCAATGAAGTAATGTGACGTAAGATGTTGCTCACAGATACACACAGAGCTATTTCTATGTTTAAAAATATGATTTTAAAAGGGAGAGAAACTAGGAGAAATTGCTAACTAGAAATAGCCAGCATGTTTATAATATAAACTATAAATAACTATTGCTGTTTATTAATAGAAAATACATCTTCTGTACAATTAAGAAACTTATAAAATAAAAATTGAGTTACTACTAGAAAGAAAATGCTACAGTTATAACTGTAACTCATCTAAAATATTACTCAAATTTTTACATTAAAAAAACTAGCAACAGAATTCCAAAAGAAACTGGCATTCTTTTCATAAGGAATTAAACATGCATATACCATATAATCCAGCCTTTTCATGTCATTGAATTTATCAAAAAACAGATTTTAATCCACATTAATTCTTAGATTAATCTCTGAGAGCCATTTAAAATGTTATACAAACATTTCAGTTATTTGCTTTGTTTTTCATTTAAAGTAAATTTTATTAGTACATTTTTGAAGAGATTGAATATTTTGATGAGATAAGGCAATTGTAATTTCCCTTATAACAAATGTGAAAACCTAAACTTAAAGTAATGACAGATATATCTAAAGTCACAAAGTACTTTTCAAAATGGTTAGTCCCTCTGACTACACAATACTCTCACAGGAGGCTATCTTCCTCTGTAATTTTAGCTAGAAATATATTTTAATATCTAGGATTCTAGTGTTCAGGTTAGGCTGGTAGAATGTTATTTAACTAACTACAATTCTTCTGAATTATGTTCTCCTCATCAAGACTTTCATTTCAGTACATATCATGCTATAGGGGTATAGGCAGAGAAAAAAAATCAGCGTTGGAAACATTCAACCGTAAAAGCCATTTTGGAGTACCTACAAACTCACGTTATATATTCCTCACATAGTGCTCATGCAGTATAAATCTTCCTCTTTGAATGATTTTCCACTACATACATATAAAGCAGCCCATTTCAATGTACTCAGTGAATATATAAATATATCCCCCCACCCTTGTGTTCTGAGCCAAAGAATGAGAGCAGAAACATTCTTACATTCTGAGCCAAAGAATGAGAGCAGAAACAGACTATTATGTACTTTCTTGGCCAATGATCTTTACTGCATATTCCCTTGGCCAGTAACCATTCTAAGTGCTATTCAGGACTGACTGTTCTAACATTTTGCTCTGACCTCAATTTCTGCCATGTATTTTATCTTTGTCCATGAGTTTTGACAGACTTGAAGCTGACAAAGGATAAACCATAATAGTGCCAGTCTGCCTCAAAAAGGGAAAGATGAAGTATCACTGTACATATTAACATGAAAGTGTGGGTATTGGCAGTAGGATGGGTAAGGAGTTTAGACTTAGACTGGGCAGAGAAACAGACGTCAAAGACCAGTAGACAAGGAGGAATGGCTGATAGTTCATTGACATTATGAAAGGCAGCATAACTAATACAGCAACCTGTGACATACAGCTTCAAGGAAATTGAGAGGAAAGAAAAGGTAGTTAATGCAAGAAGGCACACAGAGATTTGCTTTCTCATCCATTCCTAATTTCTGTGTTCTTCTTGGTTGAATCAGCTCATCATCTCTTACTTCTAATAAAATATGGGCTTCTCTGTATTTTCATCAACTTGAACTTAGTAACATCTTGGCCTTTTAGTGATTATGAATAAAGATCTGTTTGAATACAGATTCTTGCCTTCGTTACAGATCAAGCCAAAACCAGAAAACAACCATTCATCTTCCTTCAGCTACAACTCATAGACTCAGATAAAGGAAGCATCCAAAAGAGCCTGACCTTTCCTTCAGGCTGTGATCTCAAATTTTCTGTGCAGTCACCAAGTGTTTTGACAGAGCAATTGCATTTCTTCTGGCTATTAGTTCCTGGAAAATCTTGACTAAAATTTCTCAATGTTCCCAACACCTAGCTAGTTCAGTAATACAAGTGACTATATCTGGAGATTTTCCAAAGGAGGCTGTATCACAAAGCCTCATTCCTGAAGAGAACTTCCTGAAAATACTGTATCTTAGCTTCTAAATTGATTGTCAGGAATGCAGCTATAGGGCATGATCCAACAAGCTGGTTTGGGTTTTTTTTTTTGTTGCCTTAGTTTCCTTTCCTTGCATTTTCTACTCTAATTCATGTCAAACTATTGATAGAAAATCCCTATAGATAAGGGGTTTCTCTTGTCATGAAATGTCATAGTTATAATTGTACTATATAACTATTTTTATCTTCCTTAGCTTTAAATTGAATCATTATCATGTTTAGTTAGATTACAAACTTGGTGGGAACATGATGGTTAGAGTAAGATTTTATATCTTCTATATCAGAGAAAATGTTTGGAATTTGAACAAAACCCCTTTTACTGTGTTCATTTCTAAGTAGCAACTATTTACTTTACTAGAAAATTGCATAGAATGATGCATTTTGTTGCCAAATGGTAGAATTTATAACATTTTAAAAATAAATAATAACGTTTTTAATATTATAAATTAATTTAAAGTCCTTTATTTTATAGGCTGTTTAATTTTTTGAGTTTTTATTTCCTCCAAATGACATCAATTTTATATAATTATGACTGTTATTTAACATAAGATGATGTTTATTAGACAATGTATGTCATAAAGTATTTGTGCATTTGTATTTTTAATTAATTGTTTAGCTTTATGAGATTTTATTTTGTGAGACTTGAAATTACTATTCTTTTAACATAATTTTTATTTTGATCATAGTGGCTTACATATTGTCGAAAATAATATTTTAGGTACATATTTACATAAAATCAGGGGGGATTCCCATCACCGGTTTGTCTTCCCTACTCCTCCGTTTTTGTCCTACCTCCCATATCCTCTTCCCTCACCCCCAGGGCTGCTAGAATATGTGGTTCCCTCTGTACCTATCCTATAACTTTGTAGTCTTACACCTGTTTGGTCCTGATGCCTCCTTTATTTTCCCCTCTAATTGGGGGGCAGGACTAGCTAGTTCAAGTTATGTGGTTTTGTTTGAAGAGGAGAAAAATAATAAACTGGGGTAAAAGTCTAATACGCCGGAAATAAGCAGAATTCTTCTAGAGGCTCTCGTCATCGGTTTGAGAGACAAAGGAGAAAAAGAAGGTGAAACACTCCACCCCTACGAGATGAAGTGTCAAATATCTATTAAGAGTTCCACCAATAACGCTAAGCACCACAAAAACAGAACAAAACAAACAGACAACCAAAAAAAAAAAAAAAACAAAAAACAAAAAACGCCGTGGTCTTGAGATAGGCACCATGGCAGAGCCCATGAAGAGGGAAAAGAAGGGGCCAGAGAGATCACATGGAGGCAAGGCGTCTGCCTTTGAAATTACTATTTTAAACAAAATACAAGTAGCTCAGTTTTATTTTGTTTTGTCTTTTTGTTTTTGGGGCAACACCCAGTGGCACTCAGGGGTTACTCCTGGCTATGCACTCAGAAATAACTTCTAGCTCCGGGGACCATATGGGACACTGGAGGGGGAGGAATCAAACCTTGGTCCATCCTAAGTCAGCTGCATGCAAGGCAAATGCCCTGCCACTTGTGCCACCACTCTGGCCCCAAGCTCAGTATTTTTTAAATAAGTTGAAGAAGTATATGTTTGTCTTTTTATTTTCAATAATTCAGTATCTAACCACTAATGTGTGCCTTTTATCAAATGTCATCTCAGAAAATCCATGCTGGCTAATCTGATCAAAATAGAACACTCTAGACTCCTTAGGCTTTCTCCTGAAACTTAGATATTGATCAGCTCAATACTATTTATTTAAAAAATCTGCATATTGTGCATATAAAATCTCTGAGAGTAAGAATTTATTTTTGAGAACCAGAGTGATATTATAATGAATAAAGCACTTTCCTTGCATGTGGACAAGCTATGTTTAATCACTAACACCCCATATGGTCCTCAAGCCTCCGAATGATCCATGAAAACAGAACTATGAGTAGACCCTGAGCATCACCTGATTGACCCTCCACCACTACAAAAATATAAATAAATATAAAAATAATTAAAAGCTGTTTTCTTTCATCTGTGTCCTCTATATACAGAAAAAGACCTTGTATTCAGTGATTAATAATTCTGTTTAAGTGATGTGATCAATTGTAGTTACTTCTTCCAGTTTTTGAATATATTATATGAACAATGGTGACAATTAAGTTGGTATAATTTTAAGGGTCATCAAGATAAATGTTGTTTTGGATATCTATGACAGTTATTTCTGTTAAGTTTTATATTCTTTAAGAGTGAATCCATTTTTTAAATTATTGAGTCAAAGATAATTAATATTCAAAGTTACTAGAAATTCATTTCCAAAATTGCATTCAGTAAGATTACACCAATTTACATTTCCATCAATGACTCATTTTCACATCGCTGACTTTATAAACTTCTGTTCATAGGCTTGTCTCTGCCAGCATTATTTGCTCCCTCCCCACTCTACCTATTCCTCTTTTGCCTCCTCCTCTTTATTGTTGTTGTCCTTGTTTTTGTTGTTCTTACTCTGCTTTTGCTGCTTCTTTTTCTTCTTCTTCATATACCATTATTCTATATGTCTACTGTTCTCTCTGTTGGCTATTGTTCTTGTTATTAGTCAAGAATGGAACCCACTTACACATACAAGCATGAGCTCTACCACTGAGCCACATTCCCATTTCTCACTTTTATCCATTAAATTATGATTCTTTCTCTATTGAAAGTTATATTACACAAAAAAAATTTGCAAAAAGTTTTGCAAAAAAAAAGATTTGCAAAAGATTTATACACCAATTTGAAGCAATATTATATTAATTTAGGAGTTTTCCATGTAGTTTACATTTTATCATAGAAACATATTAAAGATTAACATGCTCATACACGTGTGTTTGGAAGCAATACTCAGATGTGTGCAGAGCTTACTTTTATGCCTCTACTCAGGAATCACTCCTGAAGAGTCCTGAGGTACCATATGCAGTGCCAGGAATTAATCTGTTTTGGACACATGCAATGCAAATGTCTTGCCTGCTGTATATCTATCTCTTGTGCTCAATTTGTTCAAGGGTTTAAAGCAAAATTTACTACAAAAGTTTTGATTAGTAATTATATCCCTGCAAGGTTTACTATGAATTAAAACTAAATAAACAAACCTAGATATTTGTCATTGTAGGTAAAATTTTGTATTTTAATCTGGTTTATATGACTAGAAAATTGTGTTGTTGTTTTTTTCCTTGGTTTTTGGATCACATCAGCAGCGCTCAGGAGTTATTTCTGGATCTGTGCTCAGAAATTGCCCATCAGGCACTGGTGTCCATATGGGATGCAGGGATTTGAATCATCTTCCTTCTGCATGCAAGGCAAATGCCCTACCTCCATGCTATCTCTCTGGCCCTAGAAAAATGTTTTATGGTAATTTTATACTGTCAAAATTTAGAATTTTTTCAATAAATAACCAAAAAATCCTATTTTCTTCAAGAGTTGCTAACATGTTGCTTAAAGATAATCTGAATGTGCATGTGACCATGAAGGTATTTTTTGTCTTCATTTTTAAAATGCATGTTCTAATTTTTGTGTGTGTGGCACATTAATTAAATGTGGAATGCTGTGTATGTCTTTGAAAGGTAGCACCTTTAGCTCTGCAGGCTTTTATCCTAGACATCTGATAATAATTACTGCATAAATAAATTCATAACGCCAGGCAGTTAGAAGCAGTCTAATTGCAACAATTAATTTGTAGACTTACCTAATTAAATTTCGCTAGCCAAAATGTTGTCTGCATACATCAAAGTTTACAAAAGAGAAGTAACAGAGCAGAATAAAAAATGACAGTGTCCCTAATAGAGTCCCTCGAGAGGAACTTCTAAGGTTAAAATAAAAATCTATCAGTGCTGAACAAGAAAATATGCTGTTCAGATGAAATGATGGATGGTTCTGCTGACCTTCATGCAAAATGATCCTGACACATATTATTATTGAAATAGAAATGAGCATATCTTTGTCTACCTTATTGCTTTTATAAAGTGGATGAAATGGGCAGGTTGTCTGAAAACTCTTTTTTTTATGTTGTATTTGAGAACATTAAGATGATCCTGATCTCTTTTACCTCTGGAGACTTCTACAGCTACTTGTTTATCTGCATGCTTTCCTTCCTGTAAAAATTGAATAATTGCACAAATGTATGGTAGGAAATAAAACTACATAGGATGCCCTTTCAGTTAGTACAAAAATGCTTGCCCTGCCCCTGAGGGACACAGGAAAACTCAAGTTTCCCAGTCTTGCATGTAATATGTACAACAAATGACAGTTATAATGTCCTATAATTTTTAAATAAAGAAAAAATAGTGACATAAGAAAAAGTGTAGGTCAGCTTAACTGAGAAATGTTTCTATCAAAATCTTTTTAGTGAGCTCTTTTTACTAAACAAAAGCCTTTGTTTCAATGTTTCTCTGCATCCCCTCTATTGGTCAGTAACTCACCTTTAATCTTCCAGCTGTTAAATGAAGAGCCATACTTCTAGTTTGTTGTGTAAGTACAATTGCCAATAGCACTTATACTTGCTTTCCTTTTTGCCATTTACCCCACTTCTTCCCTACTATACTTCTTCCCTCTCCACTTTCCCCTCTTAACTAACCATCAGAAGGTACTTAATACTTTGCCCTTTGTCTTAAATTAAGCCAGAGGAGAAAAAGATGTGTATTAGGAGCTCAAGTTCTCCTATTTGTGTAGGAGGAGGAGGAGAGTAAGAGGCATTTAGTAAGAAATTGATTAAATGCAAGTATTTTATTGATAAACTTTGTTTCTTCTGTTTTTTTTTTGTTTTGTTTTTTGTTTTGTTTTGTTTTGGTTTGGTTTGGTTTTTGGGCCACACCCGGCAGTGCTCAGGGGTTACTCCTGGCTGTCTGCTCAGAAATAACTCCTGGCAGGCATGAGGGACCATATGGGACACCGGGATTTGAAGCAACCACCTTAGGTCCTGGATTGACTGCTTGCAAGGCAAACATCGCTGTGCTATCTCTTTGGGCCCGTTTCTTCTGTATTTTAATCAAATAAGATACCTTAAATGCCAAGTGAATTACTTTCCACAAAATTGTCTTTTCTTATCTAGAAATATAGTTCCACATTATAGTTTTTCTCTAGAATTGCCTTTGCTTGCTGAGCTCTGTATTTCAGACCCAACATGAAGTACATAAAGTACAGTAAACAAAGAGAGATGAATACAGAATAAGAAAGGAAGAAAAAGATCTTTCCTCATTTTTAGTCGGAATTTTCATTTGCCTTCACCATTTCATTTTATATGTCGATCCCCAGAGAGTCAGTTCTATTTAAAAAAGTTATTTTGGTGTAGATATTGATGTTGATGTCTCCAGACAAGGCTTACTGGCAGATTGCAGACCTACTGTTTGTGAAGTTAAGAGGTCCTTGCTTTCTCCCAGGAACTCCAAACAAACGCAGAAAGCAAATGATGCAAATCTCAGACCCTTCCCCAGAAATTTTGCACTTAATGGCCCAGCAGCCATATGTGCTTTTGCAAACACTAGGTGATTCTAGACTCAAACTCAAGTTTGCAAATCTCTTCTTCTTGATTGTGACAGCTATAGGGCAAAATGCATTTTCTAAAGATAGCTACAAATATTTTTAATTAGCAATAATCAGGCTTTGGATAAACCTCATTGGCTATGATACTGCCACTGTAGAAAGCTAGAAAACTACAAATGTAGTTTCTGTTTTATAAACTCTTCTAGAACCTTGATACTTTCCCATGAAAATTATCTTCCTCATAACCATGTGGAATTATGCTTATTAATAACTAATATTATGCATTGTTTGTATATAGCTTCAGAGGACAAGCCATCTATAAAATGTGATGGTTTGTCTTTTGATATACACTCTTGGGTATTCATTCACTCATCCACAAATTTGACTTTCTTTTGAACGGCCCATCTGCAAAGAAGTCAACTACACAAAAGGCTCTCTGCTTCTGCATTTCCCCACTTCCAGCTTTTGCATCTTCAACAGAAGTGTATAAACTGACAGATGAATAGGCATCCTAGAGTGCTCTTGGCATCTCCCTGACTTCAGGTCTTCACAGCAAATTTAAACATTAAAGAAGGGAGACATCTTTACTTTACCTTGTTGATACTTTCTATATTCACAGACTCCCTGAGAAAAATAAACTGATTCCTGTGTCCAAATAAATTAAAGTGGTCTATGTTTATCCGATTTGTTATAACAATGAAACATATAATTCTATTTAAGATTTATGTTTGAAATACTGATATGGACACCAATTGCCTAGGTGGCGACTCTACTTAAAAGGGTATTACCACTTAAAAGTCAAGAAAGAAAAAGAGAGCTTGAATTCTTACTTTCCTATCTGGATGCCCTTGATATCCTTTTTTTGCCTACTTGCTATGGCAAGAACATCCAGCACTATGTTGAATAGGAGTGCTGAGAGGGGCAGCCTTGTCTTGTACCAGATTTTAGAGTAAAGCTTTTGATTTATCTCCACTGGAAATAATATTTGCCATTGGCTTGTGGTACATGGTCTTGACTATACTGAGAAAAGTTCCTTCCATTCCCAACTTGTTAAGAATTTCTATCAAGAATGTGTATTGGAGCTTATCAAATGCTTTCACTGCATCTATTGACATGATCATATGCTTTTTATTTTTCCCTTTCTTGATATGGTGTATTATGTTGATTGATTTACATGTGTAAAACCATCCTAGCAATCCTGGAATGAAACCTACTTGGTCATGGTGTATTACCTTCTTCATGAGGTGTTAGATTCTATTTGTCAGGATTTTGTTGAGGATCTTTGTGTCCATGTTCATCAACAATATTTGTCTGTAGTTTTCTTTTTTGGGAGCACTTTTTTCTGAATTTGGTATTAGGGTGATGTTAGCTTCATAAAAACTATTTGGGCGTGTTTCTGTTTCTTCAATTTTATGAAAGAACCTGAAAAGGATTGATACTAGTTTCTCTTAACAGGTTTGAAAGAATTCATTAGTGAATCCATCTGAGCCTGGGATTTTTTTTTTGTGTGTGTGTGTGAAGACTTTTGATTACCATTTTAATTTCCTCAATAGTGTTTAGTTTTGATAGATCACCCAGATGATCCAGCTATAGAACTCCTTAGGATATACCCTAGGAACACAAAAGCATAACACAAAAATGCCTTCTGCACACCTATATTCATTGCAGCTCTATTTACAATAGCCAGAATCTAGAAACAAACCAAGATGCCCTTCAACAGATTGTGAAACATCTACATAATTGAATACTATGCAGACTTCAGGCAAAATGAAGTCATGAAATTTTTCTATACCCAAATGGACATGGAAACTATTATACTGAGTGAAATAAGTCATAGGGAGAGAGATAGACACAGAACAGTCTCACTCATCTGTAGGATTTAAGAAAAATAAAAGACATTATTATAATAATACCAAGAAACAATAGAGATGAAGGCTGGAAGGACTGGCCCATGATATGAAGCTAACCACAAACAGTAGTGAATGCAGATAAATAAATTACTACACTAACAACTATCATGATAATGGTAATGAGTGAGAGAAGTAGAATGTCTGTCTCAAACACAGACAGGGGGTGTGGGGAGGAGGAAAATTGGGGACATTGGTGGTGGGAATCTTGCACTGGTGAAGGGAGATGTCATTTTATGATTGAAACCCAACTACAAATATGTTCATAATCATGATGCCTAAATAAATATATTATTAAAAAATAAAATAAAATAAAAATTAAAAAAGAAAGAAAATGAGATAGGGACTAATGATTGAGAACAAAGAAAAATATATATGTTGTGTTTTGTTCATTTTGAAGCCAAACACAGTGGTTCTAAATGCTTGTGGCTGGCTCTGAGCTCATAAATCACAACTGGCAAGACGTGAGGGGATCATATGTGATGCTAGATTAACTATGTGCAGGACAAGCATCTTTTTTTCCTTATTTAGATAATTTTTAAAAAATTTTTATTGTGATCATAATGGCTTACATATCTTTCACAGTAGTATTTTAGGTACATATTAACATTGAATCAGGGGAATACCCATCACCAAATATTCCTCCCCCCTCCCAATTCCCTTTTTGCAACCCATATACCCCACCATCACCCCCCAGGCTGCTAGAGTAGGTGAACCCCTCTTTGTCTAGCTTACTATTAGTGATCATATGTCTGTTTGGTCCTGGTACCTTCCCTTGTTCCCCCTCTATTTAAGAGGCGGAGCTAGATAAATCGAGTTATGTGGTTTTGTTTGAAGGAAAGAAAAAGCAATAGAATGGGGTACAAATTAAGAAAAAATAAAAAATAAATAAAAAAAAAGTCAAATACTTTGAAAATGGGCGGAGACCTTCTAGGGGCATTCAACCTCAGTTTGAGAGAGGACATGAAAAAGGTAATTGAAACACCACAAAACAGAAAGAAATATCAAATTAAATATCCAGTGAGCACTACAGCAATAAAGGCAAGCACCACACATTAGTCTCGGTTCTGAAATCAAATCATGCTAGA